>NC_091491.1:41985027-42138420 GCF_947461875.1 Haliaeetus albicilla
GACACCTATGACAGAAATTTACTATGAAATTTGATACTTTTCTCGAAACATACAAGTGCTCCTTCTGTATCTACTGAGCACTTTACTGGGTAGTGTGCATATGCACATATTTACATATATAAATGCTTGTGCCTCTTTTAAGAGCAACAATGTGGCCTCTGGCAGCAGGGTGTGCTGCTGGAAGCAATGCACTTGTCTAGTAAAGACACGTATCGGAAGGGGTTGGTGCAGATCCTCTTTCCAACCCCAGTGTAAGTGAATATTTGCAAGGTAATTTTGGTTGCGCGGAGGGAAAGGGATCTTTTCTACCCACTATCAGCCACCTGCCTTTTCATATAGGAAAGAAAAAAATTGGTTCATTATAGAGAAGTGAAATGCCTCATTATTTCCTCACAGTACTCAATGCTGTAGGAGCTCGCTGTAACCACTTTCTGCAGTTTATTTCCCCTTTTTCTTTGCACACTCTGTGAAAACAAGAGGAGAAATGTACTAGACATGGTCACTTCCTTCTTTCCTGTCCTCCACTGTAAAAAAATGAAAAGAATTTCCTGGAAGGAGTGTGCTATATTATGTGAATGCAAGAGACAGAAATGTTGGGTTTTGGGGGGCAGGGGGCTATGTGTTTCTTTGGTTGGCTTTTGTTCTTTTAGTTTTTTTTTTTAAGAAGGCTTGTTTCCTATTGTTAGTATATTACTGTATCTATTAAAAATAGGATAATTTTATAATGGAATTTAATCATGAGCACTGTATTTTAAAACTAACATTATTAGCCCACTAGCCAGTGAAACTGTGGTAATTAGAAACAGGACTGGAGACGGTCACCAGTATAGTAACTCCATTAGATGTGAAGGATTTTTCAAGTTCAGGTAAAATAAGACTTCAGTGCTTTTCTCTCCTGGCAATGAAGAGTAGAGATATACCAAACATATAATAATTCCTACCTTGCCATTGGCTGGAGTTTTCTTTTTCTTGTCCCTTCTCATTGATGCAGGTTTTTTTCTTAAGTGAGTATCTTCTAGGAAACAGCAGCGTGCATCTCATGGAATTGTTGACAGCTTGCACTTTAAAATACATTTTTGAGAAGAGAAGCATTAGTGTGTGCCAGCTGAAGATCCTAGAATTCAAGAGAGAAACTTTCAAAACACTGACGTAGCAGTCTCCCATACCAAACTGTCCTGGAAGTCATAACTGAGCAGTAGGTAGGTGAACCAGGAGGTGAGGTATAAAGGTAAAGCTAGGTAATCTCTTAGCTGAACAGCAACATTTACTTAAATTGGACTACAAAATACAATTTTACAGATGGGTATTTCTCTTCACAAGCTCACCTTGACACAAAACAGTGTAATACCAGAACCATGGTCCTAATATTAGAAGTCAGTTAAAAGATTTCTACTTATTTCCAACAGTCAGGACCCCACGTTAGGGTGGGAAAGGTAGAATCAGTGACAGGGTAGGTAAATTGTCTAGGGAAAGACAGATACAGAGAGGTCGAGAAAATAACCATCTCTGCTGGCTTTTCCCTCCTGCCAGGGGTAGCCCAAGAGCTCACCCAGCTACTTGTGGATCGGACATCTCCAGCACCTCTAGAAGCCACAGGCTACCTGAGCTGGCTTGCAGGGACAGTGGCAGGGCTGCAAGGTGGAAATCCCCCTGGGCAAGCCCCCGAAGGACACCTCTCGCTCCACTCTCAGCAGTGCCAGCTTCTCCATGCTTAGTGATCAGGTCTGCCCTCTGATCCAGCGACCAAAAACTGGTCCTGGGGAAGAATTACTGGTGGGGAAATACACAGGAGAAGAGATGGAAACCTGCAGCAAGGGGCGAGAGAGGGATCACTCCTTTCTGTGCCAGTGGGGAGTTGGAGCAGCGTAAACCAATTGTAAAACCACCTCCTTTGAGACCTGGAATGAAACTGGTCTTAAAACTGCTATTCTGGCCTTCACAGTACTAAAAAACTGCCATGAAAGTTGCATTAATTTTGAGCCTGGAAATAAAACAATCCCGTGACCCAGATATTCAGTGGAAAAATGAATTACTCACTTGTTTTCTTCTCTTCTGGACACTTTTTATCTTTGGCCGCTTTCAGCCAGCCATCATTGTGTGATGTCCAATATTCCTCAGCTCTGATTTAACTCACGCTACATGATGGTTTACAGTGATGCATTTTGGGCTGATAGTGGAAAATAATAGTGGAAAGAACAGTGATGTTTTTCTTCAAAACTAGAAATACTTTTATAAAAGTTAAAATTATTTCATGCCAGATGTACCTTCTCCCTCTCCCTGGTAAGATCAAAGAAGCCCTCTGGCATGCATACCCACATTGACTATGTATTTTAGCTGTGTAGCACCATTTGAAAGCTTTCCAGGCAAGTAGTACTGCTGTGGTGGAGTTGTTGCAAATGAAGAGAGAATACCTACTTCAAAAACTGCATAAGTGCAGAATTATGTGTTCTTTTTAAAGAGAGTATTTACTCAGTCATTAGTCATGAAGCTTTTCTAAAGCCTTCTACTGAGAAGAATCAGAGGCTGAATAATGAAAATAATGAAGTCCCAATTGATTTTGTTTTCTTCATTAGTGCTCGATATCAAGCAAATGCAATGAAACTGCTCAGATATTTTGTCAGAATCTGATTACTATTCTCAAAGTTATCACAGCTGTAAAAATGATTTTTTTCTTTAGCAGAGAGAACAGGTGACACCTATGGAAGAACAAATAACATTGGAAGAATAGTCAAACATACTTTAAGGGACTGAATATGCTGGACAGAAAAGATCCAGCCTAACTATAAAAGAGCTTCCATTACAGACTTTAAGACCCTGATGTCGTAACTGGGAGCGTGCAGTCAGGCTGCTGTACTGTGCCCCTTGAGGAAAAGGTTCAGCAGGAAACCCTCTCCACTATCATCAGTTAAATCAGAGCTAAGTTTCTTCTGCTTCAGAAGTGTTGTAGTCCAACTGACTCTATTTCAGGTTCTCTCATCTGCGCTACTGATGACAAGAAAAGGAATAAGCCTAGGTCACTGTGCTTAAAAAATATCCATACTTGGATCAAATGAAGAATGTTAGAAGCAATAGCAGTAACAGCTTTTGGGTAGCTTTACCGTAACTAGAAACTTAGACTTAGCTGCAGTGATTATCATGAGAGATTAGACCCTTCTTTCAGCACCACAAATTACTGATTCTTTTGTAAACCTGCATTTCAGAAAGCTAGTTTTTACAATTTTGCTATGCTAAGAGCATCTTGGCATGTCACATTCTCTTTCATTTTGAGGACAATGTTTTACCCAATACACAAAACAGGGGCAGGAGAAGGGGAGAACAAGGATATAAAAGTCTGAACTCATCCTCTCTCTGTTTCCTCCATTCCCTTCATGGTGTGACCTGGGTCCAGCTCCACACTTGCCTCATCGTAAAGCTTCAAGAGGGGATTTTGTAACAACAGAGCAAGTAACTAAACCAATCTGTCCTCTTATCTGCAGTGTATAACTCCATGTATGTACTAAAGGCAGGTGGCTGGCCTGACGGCCTTGCCCTGGGAATGAAACTTTGCTAACATTAAGTGGAATCTCGGATAGTTAATTGGGCAACTTAATGACTGGTATTTTCAGGGCAAAACAGAGCAGACAGATCAGAATCCTGCTCTGACGTGCTGTGTAAAATTAGTCTCTTTCCAGTCACAGCAGAAAAAATTAGAAAGGTTAGCATCCCTAAGATTAAATTAGCCTTTGTCATTGCTGTTCAGCTGTGAATCAGTCCACAAGATTTGATTCATTTATATATTCAAGGGCACTCTGATAGCCTGTGCAAAAAATTACCTCCTCGGAAGCTGAACAATGATTCATAATTTTATTATTTTTAAAGTTACTCGGTATAAATCTGTCCTGTGAAGGACTTTGAGCTGCATTTTTCTTCTTGCATATTTCTGTGAGGGAAAGGCTTTAAAACATCCCTTAATATAAGGGTTATTTATTGTTGTTGTTAAGACCCTTCGTGTTTGCTGCTAGGATCATCTCAGCGCATCTCATCTGACCAACTCCCTGATGCTACAAGGCCGTGAGGCAGCCACGGCACCCTCATTTTCCCTCCTCTCCGCTCATGCCAGCACCTCAGCAAGTTGCAGTACGTAAGGCTATAGTTACACTGATGGCTGAATCCTTCTCTCTTCCAGAGCATCCCAGACTCTGGTCACAAGTATTACGTGCAGTTCACTACTGAAGACTACAGGAGCGGGGTGAGTTTATGGTCCTCTGCATCTCTTCTGACACTGTGCGTTAAATGAACTTCAACATCTCCAAAACAGGGTACATTTAACTGCTGTCGTAAACGGATCTTTCACAATGGAAAGATTTACCTTTATGTTTCTACCTGCCTGTCCAGCATGGGGCACGGTTTGCTCTTAGGATCACCCGAGCATCAAATCCAATCAGTCCTCTGCTTCTGCCGGGGTCCAAGTGGTGAGAGCACCGTAGCTACCTGCTTCACTCAGTGCCTGAAGCGATTGTCTTGTTTTGAGTCACATCAGGCAACCCAGCGCCCGAGTGAAACTTTGCAATGGTCCAAACTCAGTGTCGCAGTATGGTCCTCATTATCCAGTTGTAGCTCCTGCTGTGTCCACACACCAAAATGAGAATAAAGAGTTGACAGTTGTGTGTTCTTTTTAATTATAGCCCCCCCCATTCATTCTGTCAGACAGTTGTCATCAGCAATTTTACTGTAAGCATCTGCTTTTCCATTACACACACATTTTATGAAATTCAAATTATTTTCAGAATTTAATATGAAGCCTTAGATTATTTTTGTTTCAAGGCTGAAGTATCATACAATGAAAGTCCCTGTTAGCAATTAAAGTTATTTCTTAAGAACTCTCAAACATATTTCCAAGATGACTGAGTGCATTTCTGCTACACTTTAATTAAAAACTTCTGTTAAATAACTTTAGCCTTATGGTTTTAACCTATTTACTTTTTTGGAAAAAAAATTACATTCTTCTAAAGACTTTCTTGACCCCTGTACAGCTTCATACAAAGAGTCTCACAAAGACATATACGTACTCCATATGTATACCTCACTTGTTAATACCAAGAGCTTTTTAAATAGTGTGTTGCTGGTAAATAAGGTCTTGATTAAAGATAACAGTTTTAAATTCTACCTTTACAGGAAAATGCCGGGAGCTGCCTTGCTACAGTGCTGTATCGGAAGACAAAGTCTCCGCCTCTTGTCAATATCAAGTGCATGCCTACCAAAGACCAGAAGCAAATCCAAGAAGAGGACAACAGACTTTACCAAAAAATTAGGCACCAAACCAAACCAATAATTGGAAACAATATTCCAGGTATATTCCTCTAAATAATCAACCGTATTTAATTTTATCTTAAAGAGCCTGGGCACTTGTAAGAACACAAGCAAACGCACACACATTTTAAAAAGGAGACACATATATTTACAGTAACACCCTAAAACCATAGAGCTAACCATCAACAATTCCACCTTGCCAGCAAGTCTTGGGGAGAAAAAAAAACCTCCTGTGTTTCGCAACAATGGTAGTCAGCACAACATTGTGAAGGTGTTTTGGATTTAAAAGCAAGCTTACGCAATTTTATATTCAAGTAAATGCAAACTGTCCTCAAGTAGTAACAACTGCCTTAACCCACACACCTTCCCCGGCTGCGGGTGGAAATTCACAAGGGATGACTAACAGAATTTTTCCATCCTGGAAGCAGAGCACCCCAGTCCCTGTTTTCCTCCCAGCTAGGTAAGGACCTCCATTATCCTGGATGTTGGGTTTCTCACCTCCAGAGTGGGGACCCTGTGAATACCATCTCTTGGCAATTTCAGTTCTGTCATGCTTTCATACTTTTACTAGGACTGCAGGTTTCGCTTCCTCCTCCTCCCTGTTCAAGATTGTAACACATAGGAGGGAAGAGTCGCTTCCCAGGAATAGTGCTACATCAGACAAAAGTGCTCTGTGGTTTATCATTTTGCTGCTGAACAGCCAGAATTAATCATTTTTATATTGCTCTTTCTCCCTTGCAGACAGCTATGGCAATATTGAACCTGCCCTGGAGCCAGTGTGGGCTTTGGCTGTTGCTGGCAGCAGTTACATAATGTGGGAAAAGTCAACAGAGAACTTGGGTTACTTCATGGCACAAGTCAAGTCTGTGAAGCAGTGGGTAAGCGAAGTGGAAATGACACGCCTGTGCTGCAGAAGCTAACAGAGCCTACCAAGCAGCAGAGAATAAAATGGCCATCAACAGCTCATACTCATACATGCGATGGGCACAATTCTCCCAAAATCCCAGGGGCTTCTACCATACAAGTATCTCCACCTCTGGACAAGTATTTTGTCCAGGCTTCGGTGGAAAAATTCTACTCATTTGGACAAAATTTGATTTTCCTTCTTTGCGTGAGTGGATCTGTTGGCTTCTGCAGGTTTAATGAGGAAATTTGAACATAGGGTCCTGCAGTTCATCAGCCCCACACTAAGTCGCTCCTCATACTCTTTGCCCTCCTAGCCAAGCTCAAAGGTAGCGCCAGTCTAGTACCTGGCATACGTTCTCTGGGGAACATATCTTACACCTGTAGCGTATCGGAGTTCCCAGAGCTTTGTCTCCCTCAGTCATCTGTGATCGACAGACAGTGTTCGGATTTTACTCTCTAGTTATTTAGAATGAGATTTCTCTGAAGGAGAGATTAATAGTCAGGTAAGATTCTCAAATCTATTTGAGGGTTAATCTCAATTAATTAGCATCTGAGTCAGCCTAGTTTCATGTCAGAGAGCAGTCAGACTGCAGAGCCATGCTGCAGTTAATGCCTTCAAAGCTTTTACGCAGGAAGCGCTCCTAATTCCGTCTGTCCACATACAAAACCTGTCTCACTCCAGCCAATGACCACAGCCATCTCGAGCCCTATTCATCTCGCTCCCTAAGCGAGCTAAAAGCAGTCAAGTCAATCAGAGTAGACTCTAAACTTCAGCAATGTAACTTGTGTTGATCTTTTTTTTTCTCTTTGATACATGCCCAGATAAGGAAAGATGATTTTATTGAATTTGACTACACTGTTCTACTCCATGAAATTCCAACACAGGTAAGAAAGCCTATGTGTAGAATGCCTCCTTTCATCAACAGAGGAACAGTATAAAGATCATAAAAGATGTGTATTTTAAAATCTGTTCTCCAGGAAATTATTTCGTGTCACATGCGCCTCACTTGGCTTCCTGGTCACCCCCTGAAAGTGAAATACTTCTGTGCTTCAGAGAATCAGGGGCTCGAAGATGGATCTGGAATGGAATCTGGATCAGCTGCTGGGATTTTGCATGAAAGGGGAGCAAATTTTTAAGAGATTGTCAGTTTTATGTATATGTGTTAAATGAGAAAATCCTTGTGTTAATAGACCTGGAGTTGTGATAATTTTTCTATACCAGTCCTACAACAGTGAATTTGAATGCTTTCACTAGTCTGTTTTATTCCAAAATTAATTCCTGTAATTTCTTAAACTGCGAGACTCATGTTCTAGAGTTCTACCTAAAAACTTTGCTACTATATTATATATACACAGATAAACATACACAAGTTGATTTTATGTCACTAACTTACTGTTACTTAGAGCAACACAGTTTGTAAACAAAGTTAATATATTTGGATAAAAATCTTGAGAAAAGTATTAATCTGTCACTAAGAAATATTTGTCTACTCTTTTTTTTTTTTCATTTTTTGGGTTAGATTTGTGCTGATTTGTAACTTGCATCTCCAATAAAACAAATACCATTACGCAGGGTCGAGGTTGGGTTTTCTTTCACGATGCTGCTGTTTGACCCCAACTTTCCATCTTCTCCTGGGGTCTGGCCTTTAAAAGGATGTGGACGAGTGTAGACAGCGGAACGTCTCCCTGCAAGGCCCTACAGAAGCCGGTGACCAGCACCTGCGTGGCCCTAGTCCCGCTGACACACCGCTGTTCCCTGCAGCGTGAGCTGACATAAAAAGAAAGTTTCTTATATTTGTGAAGGCAACTCAGAAAATATTGATAGAAGGAAAAGATGGTTTGTTGTCTCCCCACACCTGTCACCAGTCCAGAACACTGCACAGCAGCATTTCTCAGATGGAAACTGAGGACATTTTCTTTGTCTATTTGCAGTTCTTGCTATTACTTTGAATGAAAACAGAACTGCAAAGACAGGAGGGCTCTGAACAGATGAATTTCCCCATTTGGGTTTGTTTGCTGGGGGAACAGCCCGCTGCTAGAATACCCCGTCAAACAGCTCTTACATTAATGACTGCCATGTCACGTCCCCATCCTAAATACAACAAAGCCCTATCGCAAGAACACATTCCTGTCCTTTCACACCAAATTCTCCATTTGGGTTTACAGCAGACCCGCTGTCCTGCCTTTGTTCGCCGAGACTGTGCCAAACCATCTCGAGTTCGCTGGTTTTTAACCCAATTAGCAAGATTTCTGCCAGGTTAAATTAACTCCGTATCACTAAGTACACCTGCTTTAGGAAAACAGGCGATGGTCTCTGCCTTCTGGGATGGTTATGTTCTTTATAGCTCATGGTATATTGTGCTATCATTGATCTGTAATTGATAACGATGATTAAGGTTTTTAACGTGAAAGCTTTAACTGGGGGGTATTTAGGCTGGATGATCTGTTAACACCCCAAATTCAGGCATTTTACACAAATGTATTAGAGTCTGATATACTTTGACTGACTGAAGCTTTTAATATCAGCACATAACGGGCATTACAATAAATTCAGGGAAGCAGCATTTCACATACTCTTGGTTTTCTTTTGTGCTGGTAAAACATTTCCCATCATCAAAACCATGAGATCAGAGCTTATAATGGCAACATTTCTTAAAGAAATTGGTGATGAAAATATGTTTTAGAATTAAAACAAGAAAGTAGTATGGATTTTGCACTTTGGGGCTCTACTTTAGCAATGCTCTTAACCACAAGTTTAGTTTCCTTACCTTCTTTTTACCACTGCTCTCCAGACCTGGAACAGAGGACCAGGCACTTCCAACTTGCCAGATGGGTGTAACTTGAATACTAATCAGCAACACAAACTTAATGTCAGTTAAGAAACCGCACAGTAACTTCTGGACAAGTAGCAAACCTGTTGGAATTCAAAGGCAAAATTTCCACCAGCTTCTTTAGGGCCAAGATTTCAGTCAGTGATCAGAACCGAAAATCATAGTTTTTACTCAAGCAAAATTATTGGTTACATCAATGTAAACATTATCTGAGTTGAGGCTCTTGATGGGTTCACAGTGAATTCTTCATGCTAAAAGAACCCATGCAGAGCCCATCTGTAAGAGGTATAGACAAGAGAAGAGGAATAGCTCTCTTCCACCTTTGCTGTTAGGAAGAGTTCAACTACATCAGATATACTACGAGTGCTATGTAAATTTGATTAAAGAAAAAAAAAAAACCATCACGCACAAAGAAACAAAATCCAGGGTGCCCCAAAATTAGGCTCTTGCTAGTGCTTCTGTCCTTCTTCCACTGGATAGTGGAGGGCAATTAGCCTTCCCCCTACCTGCAGACTTTCCCCTTCGCGTGGAAGTTCAGCCATCCTGGAGCTGCGCCTCAGCCGTCCCTACGTTGTGCTACCCGAGGCCGTGCTCCGTTTGTGGAGAACCAGCACACATCTGGCAGAATCTGTTAGCCAGAAATTCACATCATGACTGGCCTCTACTAAGCATAATATAAAAGCCAAAAATATAAATAAAATAATAACCACCCCATTTCTTTCTTGCATTCATACTGCTTTTATAAGACATCTTTGAATCTTATGTGCTGTATTTGCTTAAGAAAATCTCCAAGCGTCAGAGAACCTGCAGGGCTTTTCTTGAAACGAGTTCCAGCTGAGTATTTTCACAAAAACAAAGCTGCGAATGTAACGGAATCAAGAAGGATTTGGCCCAAAGCAATGCCATACTCGCACACAACATCATGCCTGTGTTCAGTTAGCATTTACACGCCCCCAACACTGTACTTTTTTCAAGGTTAACATAAATAATTTTCACTGTCTTTCTGTGAAGGCTGAGGAAAAGCAGCCCGGACATTACAGTTCTGTCTCCGTCTGGTAGACATCAACCACAATCCTGTGCCAGGAATGTAGCTGGTTTTGAACTGGAATTGCATTCTCTGTTTACTGGAAGTCTGCAAAAATGCTGTTAAGCTGAGTAGGTCGGTAAGAGAGAGCACACAAAGAAAATTCAGCATGGATCTTCTGGTAGTAATTAAAAAAAAAAAAACACCAAACAAAAAAGATGATAATATCTTCTCTTTCTCACCTAACACCAACACCCTTGTTTGATCTCTCTTCTATGAGCAAGCAAGCTCTATTCAACCAACTCTCAAGCCAAACATCATCAGCAACATGCTCTCTTGATTGTGACATTCTGGGAAAAGGCATCTTTTGTTTGGTTTTCTAACAAAGAGCCCAGAAAGCAAGCCCGTAAAATAAATCCATGTTGTTCATAGTTTTGGAAAGAGTTGACTTCTGCGTATATTATTACCAACTCTTTTCAAATGCCTGGTACCATCAGCGATAAGCGGATCTGGTGACGAGCGAGCTGCACTGAACAGCGACTCAGTTCGTTAGGACTTTGGAGGCTCCTTGTGTTCTTTCTGAAGGATGCGGAGGGAAAACAGATATTGCTTCTCTGGGCTGGATGCTGTAAGTGCAAGAGGTAACGGATCTGTGCCTGGAGCACCTATGTGAAAACTGCTCAGTATTGGATGCCAACTCCTCCCCCGTGCCGGTCCAGCAGCTAACAGTTAGTTGAGACTCCGAAATTAAAATTTTTAAACTTTCAAAAACAGGGAAACATTAACAAGCCTAATTACAAAAGAATGATGTAGCAAGTAAAAAAATAAAATTATTTTAATACAAATGGGATTACGACAAATTTCGAGACAAGTTATCATCAGTGGTTTAACATTTATGTATTTTGTTAATGAGTAGCATTTACATGTGAACAATTCCATTGTAATTTCCTGGTGGTTCCTGAGAATACCACAAAGGAAGGATATTATGCTGAAATTACAAGTCCAAGTCCCGCTGCAGCCTGTGCTTGTCCAGCCAGCCTTGATTGCTTCTATGGCTTGGGCAAGTGAGCTTTTAGAGAAGGTTGTGAAAAACTGTTCCATGTACTCAAGAGGAAAAGAGTCAGCTCTTGGCTTTGCCCTTTTTTGCAGGAAGTCGCCCTGTTGCTTCAAGGTATTTGTTAATTATTTCTTCCTGACTGCTGGGCAAACATGGTTGATATTTACAGTATTCCATTGTATATTCACCCTTTCCCTGCAGAGTTGGAAAAAGGTCAAAGTGAGGATGCTAAATGGGTAATCCTATTTAGCAGCAGGCCACACCCTAATCTGTGCAGTAACATGCAACGACCATTTACAATGAAGTATACGAACACGGTGTACTGTACGTGTGAGATACAAAACCATACAAACAGTATCTGAACATTGTCTCTTTGACACAAGACTGTAAGATTGCCTGTGGTACCCATCTCAGCAGTGTGACAATTCTGCTTAAAAACTGAAAATGATGACGCTATTAATAACAACCCATTCAAGCGCTCAGAGAACACCGGCACTTGTGTGTCAGGAGATGTGGAAGAGCAAATTTTACATAACACACAAACTTACCCAATTCAAATGCATTCAATGATCGTGTAACTACAGGCGTATATATATATATATATATATAATTAAAAAAGGACATCTTAATAACATGAGCACTGCTGTCAAAAACCTCTTCTACTTGCAGGCATCAGTAACTTAAGGAGTATGCCTAAAGTTTTCCAGCCTGTGAATTTAATACCTTTACTGATATCTCTCTCTTTGTATCACTCATGACTTTGAATCAATTCCCTCTTCAAAGTATGAAAGAAATTTTTGGCCAGAAATGACACAGCTAATGATAGTGATGTTAATTAAAAAGCAGTTAAAGTAACAGTAAAAACTGTAAGGTTATTTTCTTACTCTGCATTTGTTTAGATTTTTATTGCTTTTACTGCTGCATATGCTATGTATATGATGATGCAAATTAGCACACTTGGTTTACAGAAATAAATACGTTCTAGCAAAAAGTACCGAGAGTACTTACCTCTGTGGCAGACCTCAGTTCAGTAGCATATCCAAACATATCATTCAGTGGCACCTAAAATGCAAGCATACTATTCTTGTAAAAGCAAGATTTTTTCCATCAACTGTGGATTATCATCCAGTTAATCTCAATTACGATATAAAGAGTCAGTAAAGTCTGGTGCTCTTTGTAAACAGTACTGATCTAATTACCCGTTTTTGTAAAGTGCCTTACTTCAACCAATTTATATTCACAATGTTTTCAGCAGGAAACCCCAAAAATCTCAGAGGTTGAATGTACCAGGTACTGGAATATCCTGAATTCAGTAATCTGTGTCACCTAGCAAGAGATCATAATGTTTGAAATATCTCAAGACTGCAGCTCCAAACACAATTTATGACGCAGGAGTGACGCAGCGTGTGGTTTGTCAGTAGCCAAGGCTTTGCTGAGATGATTTACCCTACCACCACCGTTAGATGTACGCTTCTATATGACCTAACGTGAGAACATCTATGTTTTTAGAAGGGACCTAAAAGAAGGAACACTGAAGGCAAGTCATTTGCATTTATCTGCAATTATTACAGTTAATGCAGGTAACAGCTGAAGGAAGACAGCTGACAATAAGATCTTCCCTCTGAACTCTGTGCACCTGTATTGCTGCACAGGTTCCCTTCACTCTGAGGTAGCACAGTCTGCCCATCTCAAGAAACCCAGGTTCTGTTCCTTTCTCTGCCACCGTATGATTTTAGGTTAGTCGGTTGGCTTCTCCGGAGCAAGATAGATTTATGATAGGTTCACTAATACTGCACAATACACTGCCACGAGTTGAAAACTAACGCTTAGCTACTGAAAAACTAACATTATGTTTATCCACTGAAAAACCCACCTACAAGTTTACACGTACTAGCCAATAAGTAAAACAGTAATGGAGTCAAAAGGCAAGGCAGGAAAAGGTCAGGAACCAGCGAACAACACAAACCTCAGCATATAGGGTAAAGTAACCCTCTGTGCCGTCTTGTCCTGTGATCACTCCATGACGGCGATTAATTCCAGCTATCACTGCTCCTTGGAATTCGGTGGGTGCCATCACCTCCACTGCCATAATGGGTTCGAGTATACGCACAGTGGCGTTTTCCATAGCTGGAGAAAAAAAACTTAACTAAATAATCAAACATCAAAGAGCAAGCCTGGCATAATTCAAGATACCGCTATGTGTAGCAAGGAAGTGTTTTATGGTTGATGCTAAGCGTTTCTTACATCAGTGGGGGAAAAACAATAACCAACAATGTGAAATTCCAGCTCCCCCGCCTTTTATTACTGAGACCGTAATACTAGGAGGCACACAGTTTGATAAAAAGTTCTCTTCATACCTGTGTAAGGATGAAGCTGTTGGTGTTTCTTTACTTTTCATAAAACTAAAGGAATTATTGGGCCCCCCTCAAAATTTCTATAAACTCTCGCATATATTCGGCTCTACACAACCGGCCAAACTTTAAATGTGTGTATGGATACACCAGGCAACAAACAAACCTATAGAAAGGAGGTTGTTAAATTTAGCTCCTACAAAAAAGAAAGCCAGCAGGACTACACATTCAAATGACTGGCTTCATACCTTGCTTTAGGGCTCCTTCTCCTGCTCTGATGAAAGAGATTTCATTGGAGTCCACCATGTGATGTGCACCATCCTCTAGGATGAACCGGACTCCAGATATCCTGTGCCCTGACGCCAGACCTTTTTCACATGCTTCTCGGAATCCCTGTCAAATAACATCTCAAAATTAGCAGTCTGTAGACCAAAATGAAGCTTAAAAAAGAGTTGCGTTAACAGCAGCCTATAAAAGACATTAAGCTTAAAAACCAAAACAACAGTAAGAAAAAAACCCCACCTTTCACAATTTTTAACAGTAATCCTGTATCTACCCAATGGACCCTCTTGCTTGATAAGATAATGGAAGAACATAACAGAGGGGAAAACTTTTCATTCCCAAGTGCCTGAAAACTTTGTAGTAGCATTCTTCAGCACCTCAGTTTGATACTGATATTTTTTAAAAATAGAAATCATGTAACAAGCTAAGGACAAGAAGAAGAAACGTACTCAGGATTTTGCTTTGTTAAGGGACTGTATGATCAAAGGCCAAAAGAATGCTCTATGTGGAAAGAGCTACTCTAACCACTTGACTGAAGAACAAGATTCTTTTAAGACTGCATGCTTTTTCCAGGATTTGGCAAAAACCTTTAAATGCTGCATCATGGAATAATGAAGGAATTATCTTATGTTGATCCGTTGTTGTAGGAATTCAAAGATCATGGTAGGTACTACTTAAAAGTAGTACATGATAAATTGTACAGTTAGAGAGAGACACACACACAGGAAGTCCGCAGAAGAGATGAAAAAGAAGGAATATTTGGTAATTCATGCAGGAAATCCAGCTTAATTACAGTTTCCTACATAACCAGTCTCAGAGAAGTCACAAAAGTTACATATTTCAGGGCTAGAGATGAGAATCGCAAGGCCACAATCAAAAGCAGAAGAGGGCCAATAAAAAGCAGATTCAACAGAAAGAGGCTTGTTTGACTGCAAGAAAGGACAGCCTACCTTCTGCTCTGCAGCACTGCTATGGAAATAGAGCAAGCGCACACCACCAAAGAAAACAAACAGCAGCTTCTAAATTAAGTGGAAAACCTAGGAATGTAAGATATTAAGGAAAGCCACACAAATTTGATTCTGCTCCCACTGAAGTAATGAGAAAAGCCTCCTTGCCTGGGGCAAGACAGTCACAGTAAATGTGCATGGTATAGCAGGAAAACAACAGGAGTCAGTATTTTTTATATTATATACACACACAAAACGCTTGGTACCTTTTCAACAGCGGGCACGAATTGTTTTGGAATATTTGTGCCAACAGTTCTGTCTTCAAACTCTAATTTTGTGTAGTCCTCTGGATCCAGGGGCTCCAGAACGCCTATAACTTTGCCATACTGGCCGGCTCCACCCGTCTGTTTCTTGTGTGTATACTCAAACCTAAGAACAAACACATCCCCGCAGAACACCACATTACTCATTACGCAAACCATGCTCGAACCAGGGTTTTCTAAGGAGAAAGTTCCCAGTCTGTGTTTTACTTTATTCCATTTGGTTACGTTTAACCGAAACGGCTAAATGCCACGACAGCGGCTGAAACAACAGCTGAGGATATTTAATGCCCGAAGAGGGAGCACCACAGTGGTTCGTCTGGCCAGCGGGAAGCTGCGAAATCGTGACGAGTCATCTCTCTCAAAAAAACCACGGGGAAAAACAAGCTGCTTCTGTGTGGCAAGCAACGCTAATAAAACCTGCTTACCTTTAGGCTCCTGCTTTTTGTTGAGCTGAGTAAACAAGGTTTTGTTCTTCCTGCACGCACCTGCGGTTCCCACCCACAAAGCACTTGGACCTGAACCGCGGACACCCAACGAGGGCTTAACCGGGAAGAAAACGCGCGAACGCCAACAGCTGAAATATTTTTGAAGCGAAAACGGGAGGGACTGGAGGTGTCTCTCGAACACCAGCCCCCCCATTCCCCGTCCCACCCGGCTGGGGCGGAGGACGGGCCCCGTCCCGGCTGCTCGCCGCGGGCCGGGGCGGCAGAGGGGCGGCCCCGGTGCCGGCCCCGGCCCCGGCCGCTTCCTGCGGGAGGAGGAAGCCGGTTTCCCCTCCGCCATGGAGCTGCCGCCGAGCCACCACCGCGCCGACCGGGCGGCGGCGCTGGCCGCCGGCTACGTCTGCTACCGCCGGGGGAGCCCCGGCCGCGGCCTGCGGCTGCGGACCGTCCGCCGCGCCGGCAGGAGGGTGAGGGCCGGGGGAGGGGAGCGGCCGGCTGCGGGCCGGGGGAGCCGCTCCCCCGAACGGCGGGCAGCCGGCTTCGCGGCCTCCCCTCGTCGGGACGAAACGGCAGGCTGCGAGGAGGGGGGGCAAGGCCGGCTCAAGGCGGCGGCGGCGGCGGGGACCGTGCCCGGGGTGTTCCGTGGCCGCTACCGAACCTCCCGTCCCTGCCGGACCTCTCCCGAGGGAACTCGGGCCCGAGGAGGATGCTCTTTTCGTGACTGTCAGGACAGACCACACTCACCGCTGACCCGCTGCGGATTTGCTGGTGAACCTGCTAGAACGGGGGTTATAGCAAAACGAGCCTGCTTGCTTAAGTCATTACCGTAGATATCCCCCAAATATATGACGTGATACAGGTCATAACAAAGCGCAGGACGGACTTAATACAAGGAACCCAATTAAGGCTCGCGCCGCAGCCTTTAACCAAGGAGCTCCTTATTGCACGTAATCATACAGGGAGCCCAAATACGGCAATTAAGTAGTACGCGAGACTAGAGACGGATGAGGAGGTACTAATCGGATGCTACACCAGCTGCATATTAAATGAGCAAGCTTAACACAGCAGGAGGAAATAACAGAATACCCTAGCTCCGTACGGGCCCTGCAGAGAATGGCACTGCTGCAGCACATTTCGCCATAACGAGACTCTTTTCCACAATGCAAAGTGATTCATTTAACAAAATAAATGTTCTTCATGTTTTCCTTATTTAGGACATCGATGGTGTTGGGCCTAAGTACCATCTGGAATTGGTGTTAGAAGACATCGTTGACCAAGTGAGTTTAGATTTATTTAATAAATACAGTGTGTGGGCAGAAATTGGCACTACTGACATGTAATGAAAAGCCAATGCTTTATGCTGCTGATCCTAGCTGAGGCCAACGGACACACCAGTTAATAATACTTGGTATCGTGTTTCAGATTTTTCTCTACTGCAAATCGGGAGGAAAAAAAAAAAAAAAAAAAAAAAAAAGACTTAACTTTACCAAAAGGGAACTCCCATTTTTTACACCATAAAAGCCCCAAACATCTGGTACCTACCACTGTGACACAAGAAAGTCCTTGAGGGATGACAAGGACACTTCAGTGTCATTCAATTTCAGATTGAAGCTACTTGAACCCGTTACTCCAACTGAATAGCACAAGTGACATTCTGCATCACAACCACTGCCCTTTCTATCACTGCAGAAAGAAAACTGCCTTTATAGTATAGTCACGGAAATACTATGAATTTAACCTTGTATTAAATAATCACAAATCTCTGTGGGGCCAGACTCAGAGAAAACAGCAACTACCTAAAAAAAACCCCTACATTTTAGAAGTACAAATTACCAATATTTGTATTTAATGAAATATTAATACACATAATTAACTCTGTAACAGGACAGTACTGTTAACTGCACTGCTGAGGTTCTTTACCATCTGGGCAACAAAAACATTGCTCCAGATGTGCAATTCACAATTGAAGGAGAACTTAAGAACACAGATGAAGCAGATAACATATTCTACAGTCAAATCAAGAGCCTGGAAAAAGAGCTTGTGGCAGAAAACATACCAGGTACAAAGAAGGGGTTTGGGCGAGAAGGAGGTTTTTCAGACAATGTCCTCCACGGCCAGAAGCAAACCTGAGCTCAGCTGGTGGTGGTCCACGATCCATATGGGAGCCCCGACTATAGAAGCCAGGAGCGAGGGGGATCAGGCCATTAGCCCTACTCTGAACACATGCTGCTTCACTTTCTCTTATTCGGGGTGGTGTGTCAATCACAACACTACTAAATTCTTTCATCATTTCTGAAATCCAGAACCGATACGTGATTTGCATGTGACTATTCTTGAAAACCACCTGCTACTGTTACCTCTCCCTTTACGAGCATCCTGCTCACTGTTGGTGGCTGTCCTTTGCATAGTACATCAGACACCCCAGTTGTAGTATTGGGGTCTGCTCTTACTTTAGGGCATCCCCTGCCTTTACAGAATGTATGTTAAGAGAAAGAATTGGGAAGAAAACACAGTGGTGATATAGCAGCTCTTCCAAGATTATATGGAAGATCTGTGACACAGCAAGGAACGTAAGGAAGTGACTTTAGCACCAAACCCTACTATTAGGTGATAAGGTTCTGTTAATGGCTGCAGCTCCATGAATCTTAGCTTAATGTATATTTTTCATTTTGTTTGCCAGACAGCCATGGCCACGTGTCCCCAGAAATGGAGCCCATCCGCCTGCTAGCATGGGTTGCCTCTGGCTATGTGATGTGGCAGAACTCAACTGAAAACACTAAGTTCCAATTTGCCCAAATTAAACATGTGAAGCAAGTGGTAAGTTACCATCAATGCCTTGCAAGAAAAATAGCATTTAAGAGCTAAGCAGTTGTGGCATGTACTAGAGTACAGCTGAAGCTAAGTTCTTAAGAAACCTCAACTGTGTCTGAACTTCTTGGTCCGGTTAGTTTTTAAGCCAATGTTTAGTATTGTTCCACCTACCCCTTTCCCATTCCTCTAGCAAATCATGAAGGCTTTCACTGATGGCTTGAGCGTTTATTTAGATCACTCCTTCTCTTCATAAATTTTGTTTACAGAAGCTGTGTCTTCCTGGCAAGAGCAGTATTCTACCCTTACTTAGTTAAGAAAATGGACTCTTCCACCTGGAGGTCATCATGTTGATTACGGTTTTATATTACTTCCCTGCCTTTCATCTGTAATGTAGGCCCAGCTGACAGTATTCTTGCATCTGCATAACATGCATTGGAATACTGTCCTTCATCTCTCCATCTACACCATGATCTAGCAATCAGTCACAGTAATACTGCTTGACATCCCTGCGATAGCCATGTCTAGGCAAATAGCAATGGGCTGCACCTCAAATTCAATAAAACACAATCTACATTGCTTTTGTTCGCAGTATTGCGGTCTCCATCCATTTGCTAGTTCACCTCAAAATGCTAATTAAGAAAGAAAATATTGATCTAATTCCACTCTCGTTACTAGCTTTTTTTATTTTGTTCTTCCCAAACTTACTTTTACTAATTTTTAATTATTTGGGGGGGATGGAGGGGAGAAAACCTAAAATTAATTTTTAGTTGAGCTCTTAGACTTACATTAGCATGATGAGCATCAATTAAGTTTATGATAAGAAAATTGAATTCAGGAAGATGCGTCACAAGACAGAAAGGGAATGGAATACTTCAGGACAAAATATTTTCTATTTTCACTTACTTCTGAGTGGTTACAAGTGATGTGTTTATCTTGAGCAGATCTGGATCTGCCCTAAGCTAAGAAATAAAAATGACTGGCAAATCTCACTATAGCTATTCAAATTAATTGAGTCATTAGCTACCACAATCAACAGGCCTTGCAGATTTCTTGCCTGGAACAGGCTTAAACTGATAAAGCAACTTGCTTTCAGAAAAGTTTTTATCAGAGCAAAATTTTTGATTTTGCTTTTAAATTAATAGAACTCTATAGATTCTCCCAGTTTTTCTCTGTTCTATTTGGAGAAAATGTCCTGTGAGTTAGGAATAACTCCTAAAGGGATGGTCAACTTTAAATTCAAGGAAATTTAGTGTGTAAGCTAGGATAAAGAAGCAGGACTTTGTGTTTAGAAAACCCAATATATCAGGAGTCTTCAGAACAGGCTTTCAGAGGCCGAATGTTTTGGCACTCAGAACAGCCAGTGAATTCCCATGAAGTTCTGGGTATGAAGGAAAGGCAGAAACTTATTCTTGGAGCGTGATTTGTTAACATTTTGCTCCCTCTGATGGCTATCTGAAAGCAGTTCACAGACGCTGCAGGGCTGTGCACAAGCAAGATTTTAAAACCCTCTTTTAACAAACCAGATGAATTTAAGGACAAGGCAGACGGAATAGTATTAAATTAAACCAGCTGTCATCTCTCTCCAGTAATTTTGATCCTCTTCCCTGAAGAATAGGTATGTAAAGAGTATGTTCCAAAGGCCAGTGGGTATTCTGTCACACAATCACTGATAACTTGTTATCCACTGTAAGGCCTCTGGAGTTCCCTCCAAGTTTTATCCTACTGACAATTTTATTTAGGATTATTTGGGCTAAATTGACACTTTATAGAACCAGGTGTTCCCTTCCCAAATGAGTTCCTGAGGTTGAGATATATCTAGCTTCTCTAAGGGAGGAATTAGCATGGTTTTAAGTTTCACAGTCTCTCACATGTAATTTTGGAGTTCACAGAAATACAACAGTATCGTTTTGTTATAGTGACTAAGCTCCATCCGCTTTATTTGTTAACACGAGCTGCCAGTTTTATCCAAAATATATCAGAGAGTTTTTATGCTAATTAAAGAAAACTGATTCACTACTTTCAAGGTGGGGGGAAGCCACAAATTCAACCCTTTTCATCTTGTCTTTCCAGAAAAGAAGTGATGAATATCTTGAATTTGACTACATGATTCTACTTCATGAAATGGTGTCCCAGGTAAAGTCTTTATTTCTAAAAAGCCTTTTTTTGTTTTAAGACTGCCAACTGTGTAACCTCCAATTCAGACACGCAGATAGTGGGGCGGTTGCAGATCTGATGCCTGCAGGCCAGTTAGCAAACAGGGTGAGATTAGGGCAACGATCACTGTCGGTCTCAGCGTTACCGGCTTCTGCCCCCTATGCAGGCAGGAGACAACAGGTCTCCAACTTGTGTCAGCAGACAGTAATTTTCAGCTATTTCTGGGCCCTTCTTGGGAACAGCAGAGGTTTAATATACTGGTCATTCACACAGCTTTCTCCTCTCGGGAGATACTATTGCTAAACAGGCTAGGGATAAAGAGAAGAAGCAGCTGCCAGCATCCTGGACTGCTTAGCTGCATTCCAGCTGGAGCTGTAGAGTGCTTCTACGCTAGAGGACAGCAGTGGTGGACCAGTAGACAGAGTAGCTCTCAGAAGAAAGCACCAGAAACTTTGGTTCCCAGAACAGTATTTACATTCTATGTTATTCTCCATCCTAATTTTGCGATCTGAGCAAGTGTTTTCATAAGAAAAATGCAGAAATTTTGAAAGATAAGTTCTCGATTGTGCAACCTCCTTTAATAAATCATCCAAGGAAAACAATCAGGAGATCTCACTCCCACTTCTAGCTTCACTGCCTCCTTACCCCACTGCACTCTCAGGTAAGTTGGGGCATCTGTAGTGTTTTTAGTTCCTAAGTTTTCTATGAAGAAAAACTCATGAGAAGTAGTAGCTAACAATTGCAGAACAAAAGCATAGGTTCTTCATTGTGCTTGGTTTGGTGAAGGGCAGGTATCCCAAAATATCAACAGCACTAACAGTAAGAGGGGTAATCCAACACAGACATGCCTGAGCTGCAAAACTTGCCTAGATAAAGAAAAACGTAGTTGCAGCAGCATGGAGTACAACACAGGCTGAAAAAAGCTTGCAGGAGAACTTCAGATATTTGGACAGGTCACAGGACTGCACGTTACAGTGCCTACCCTGCGCTGTTACTGGTGCTTGATCAGCCTACTTATAATGAGCCCAGGTATGGCTGTGTTACAGTAGTCAACTCCCGTTCAGTATTGTTCAAAGAACATACCTTCTCACTTTCTACAGGAGATCATTCCCTGGCAAATGACAGTTCTCTGGCACCCACAGCATGGCATTCAAGTAACACAGGACAGCCGTCAGCCAAAACATGCATCGGAATAACAGACCACCTCATACCGCAGGGGAAGAAGCTCAAATGCTACAATAAGCATTTGAAGGGAGGGCAGATAAGTTATGAGGGTGGATATGCAATCAAGGTACGAAGAAAAAAAGTCCTTCCTCAATTAAACTTTTCCTGTACATTGTGCTTTTATCTGATAATCCAAAAGGCACTTTCTCTGCTACGTAATCAAATTCTGCATCAAAGTAAATTAAAAAACCTCTGTTGCCAGAAAGAATACTTACGACACAGGTGCGGAGATGTTCTCCCTGAAGGCAACTTTTGGCTTTCCCATGGTGCAAGGGCAACCGTATTCCCTTTCCATTCGCTGCAGGAAAAAAAAGCAGAATGAAATACAGAGTTGTTCCATTGGAACAATACATTGGAAATTATTTTATTTACAGATCTTTCTGAAATTAGAAACTTAATCAGGGTTAACCAGTTTTTTCGTCTGGGGTTGGATTGATTTTTGGGGTCTTGGTGGTTTTTTTTTTTTTCCCAATGTTACGAATTATTCACTGTCAACCTGCAGTCATCCTTGTGCAGGGGCTATAGCTTTAGATACAGGAAAAGGGAACAGCATTAATTATTTTACTCAAATTTAAGTTTTCCAAGACAAAAGCCATCTTTTCTTCATTCTGTCAACAATTCAGATACATCGATTGTGTTAGACTCAAATAAAGTATGGACATCGTCTTGAAAGAAACAAATAAATCACTAAGCAACTATTCCCTCCTGCCTGCATCATCTCTTATTATAGAATATTTCTGTGTCCTGTAGGAAATCGCTAACGGTAAAAATTTTTATAAGCAAAGGCTGCTAAAGCAAAGCGTAGTGCTTAATACAGCATTTTTTATGGATTTGAACCAAAAAGTAAAAATATTCCAGGCAGAAATGTCATTTAAATAGTTTACAACCCTCAAAATAGAACCACTGGAGAGAGAGATTCTTCAAAAGTTGACTAAGAAGTTAAACTCTTCCCTAAGCAGCTAGTATTGTTCACATTAATGCCACAGTGCTTTCTGTGGGGAAGGTCTCAAAACAGTTGTCACACGATAACCCTGATTTAGACTAAAGCAAGTGGAATTGTGCACCTCCAAACATCCTGTAAACGTGATGTCAGCTTAGGCACCCAATTACAAAATCAGGCCCCTAAAGGTTGGCATCAGTTAGCCCCTCTGCAGATAGTTTTTGGTACAGCAATGCAATGTCTTGGGCAGAAAGGAAGGAGAATTCTTGGTTGGGAAAACAATCAAAACCAGAGTCTGTGGAATGTGCTTTCCAAATTACCTGGGCATAGATTTCCAAGTGCAGTTCCCCCATTCCAGAAACAATGGTCTCTTTGCTCTCATCATCAAAATGGATTCTAAAGGTGGGATCTTCCCTTGTAAAGCGGTTCAGGCCTTTTGAAAACTTATCAAAGTCATTCTGAAAAACAATTACACACACACAAGAAAACATGAACATCCAGAAGTCACACAACAAAAAGGCCTCAAATTCTTCTATCAACTGCTTAGCGCTTCTACTCTCATGAGGTTATTTTCTGAAACACAGCCATAAATTTATAACTGTATTTATCCCTCCAGTTACTTCATGTCCATGTTTACCCAGGTCAAAGACATGCATCTTCTTTATGGCTAAGTGATACCATCTAACGCAATTCACATGCTGAGTTATCTGAACGACATCTTCTTACGTACTTTGAGGATTTTATTACGCTGCTCATTTTAGTCTCTGGTTCCACATCTAATGGCTAACCTGCATAAAAATTATAAAAGCAGCAGAGGAAAGATAACTCAGAAAAAGGTTGATTCATAGGCTCCTACCTTGTTGGAAGGCTTCATAGCTACTGAAATGACAGGATCGGGGATGTGAATTGATTCCTGCAACGACCATAAAGGAAGAGATCATACAGTCGAGTTCCACTACACCTGGTGATGTAATTTCTCCAGAAAAGTTTGGTCACAAGAATTCAGGGTTACAAACAGGGATGACTGTTTTACTTATCTAGCTCATATGTATTATCATAGCATAACAAAATTTTTAACTCTCCTGAGGATTACTACAAGGCTGTAACGCAATGCGTGCCATACTGCCAGCCACAGTATTTCTAACACCGTTTCCTAGATTTAAGATAATCTGGTTTCACACTAGTTAGAAGACTCTGCTTCCTATCAGATTTTGTAAATATATATATATATCTGTAAAAATAAAACTGATGCATTTAAATAAATTTACAAATACATAGCTTAATAGTTTTGAGTAACAGCATCCACTTCGAACAGCCCAGAACAGTTTGCTAACACTGAAGTAGTATTTGATGTCAAGCATAGTAAACAGGTATGTATCTCTCTTGCACACAGCATACTTCTATATATTCAGGCTTCTTAAGGTATAAGAAATAACCACAAAAAATATTTGTGGTTGTGTATACATCAAAAAATATTTATATTGAACAAATGATTACAAACTTTCACAACAAAATCCTGGTGAATTGCAATGCATGAGGCATACAGATCAAAAGGGGTACTCACCATGGAAATGTCAGTACTGGTTTTATCAGTGAACGTGTCCCCACTAGCACAATCAATTCCAAACAGCGCACATATGTCTCCCGCGTAAACTTCATTTACATCCTTAAGAAAGAAAAGTTTACTATTTAGATAACATTGAAAGATATATTACAAACTACACCTGGTTTTAAGAAGATATATAAATACTGTGTTTAAAAGCTTGAAGTTAAGCTCCTTTGAAAATTCCAGCTTTGATAAAATCCTCTGTAAATCTTCTCTCTCTTTATTGAAAGCACAAAAAGGAGACCTGAGCTTGGATGCGAATTTGTTCTAGTTTAAGGATGCGAACACACTATGTTTTAGGCAATCCTGACCCAGCTATAGAGTTCAGGAATTTTAAACAGGAAAGGGTAGGATTTGCAGCAGCTTGAGAATCAATTTTTAGTTCAAGAATTGTATTCAGTGATCACATGGAAGAAAACTTGTGTATTTTGCTAGTCCTATTTCCCCTCTCCCAGAAGTACAGAATATGGGGATAATACCACAGCTGGCTTGCTTTAGCTATCACCTCAAAGCCATTTTATAGTGCTTCTTGGGCAAAGATTCTTCCACTTCAGTGGAAACAATACATTAGAGACCAGTTCCAGTTTCTTGTAGAGCTCTAGTAAGTGCTACAGACAACTATCAATTAACAACAACAAAAGCAGAAATTTGACATATTGCATTGTTCAGAGATCATTGGAAAGTGAGAAGCTTGTTTAGTAAAAGTGGCTCAAAAGGCAATCTGTGTGGATTGTACCTCTCACACTCACCTCCATGTTGTCTGAATGCATACGGACAAGTCTTTGCACACGCACTCTCTTCCCAGTCCTAGTGTTATATATATAATCAGATTTCTTCAGCATCCCCTGATAAACTCGAATATAAGTTAATTGCCCAAAACGGCCAGCCTGGAATGAAAATTCATTAAAAATCAGATATAATCATTCTGGGAGTCAAGACCACTACTATTCAAAGCATCATTTGCACTAACTGACTAAATGTTTCTGTTTTGATTTTACACACTAGACACGTAAATGAAACTTTTATTAACATAGTCTCAGCTTTCACTTGGCTCTGGAATAGAATCTGGCATCTCCTGGCAATTTTCTTTACTTCACCAATTTTACCACTCCTAAACTTTCCCAACAGAGGCATACATTAACTAGCAATTTGGCCAGCCACTTTCCATATGAAATCTGAACTGCTACTCTCTAGGTAGCAAAAAACTTGTTTGGTTAAGACTTTGTACTTTTTCCTCTCCAACTCTCTCGTGTTCCATTGTTTTCAACTTCAAACGAAACCAGGATTTTTCTCTGAAAGCATTTGAAATAAGCCCATAACCCCCCCAAATGTTCAGGTTTTAACTAAGAAAATCATGAAGTATTTGAGGCACATAGCCCATTTTAAAACTTCCAAATTGGCAGTGTTTGATACATTTGTGGATTTATGGTGGAAACCAGTTTTTTAAAAGAAGTTAAATTTAAATTTAATTTAAACATAAACTTATTTTAAAATTTGTTCTACATAAGTTTTGGCAGTACCATCTATTTGGACTCGCTCTATTTTCTCTCAAATCTGGAAACCTTCCTTTCTTCTTCACAGTGAACACAATGTGAGTACAACTTTTGCCCCGCAGAGGTCAGATACTGGTAGCGTGGGAAACTTGCAAGCAATTGAATAAAGTCAGCTAAATAATGTCCTGGGCATCCATTCTCTAGAAACTTTCTGCTTAGCTTTACCATATACACAGCGACCAAGTAAAAAAGCCATCACATGCACAAAGAGAGAGACTGAAAATACAGAGCTTTAAATATGTGCTTTTCCCCCCAAAACAAAAGGCACTTCCCAGGCATTAATGACAAGCCACCAATAGCTCAGTGCAAGGAAGACTTGCGTACACCACAAACTCTTGCAGAAAATGCCCTGCTTCTCTACTGGTTTTGCTGCATCAGAAAGGAAAACAGTAACAGCTTACCTCCAGTTTAAAAGCAAGGCCTATAAAAGGCTGGGAATCATCTCGAGCAGAGTTCAATAGGAACTTGGTTTTGTCCTCAGACTCCCTTAAAAACAGGGATGGAGAGGGAGTTTATGTTATGAATCAAACATGGCAGCCTCCTCTAAACATAAGCCGAACCTCAGAAAGTCCCAAGGGCCTTCAGTTTCCTGTTTGTAACTGAGACTTAAAAATGCTCACATACGTAGCTCCCATGTGCTCAGAAAGTACCTCAGAGAAACTGCAGCAGATCCCCAAAAGGTCGAAACTATGACAAATATCACTAGTCCTTCATATCATCCAACTATTTTGCCATGAAAGCAATTAATCATACACTCAGACACAACTCATGAGCAAGTCCAGTTTTAGAGTGAAGAAAGAAACATCACACTATGCTCTGACAATGCTCATGAGCCATGTGAGAAGTTTTAGTCCATCGTAGTAGGCAGATCTTAGAGGCAGGGAGAGGCACAACAGCAGTGAGGACTCAAAAGAGTCAGGTAACCCCTGGGAGAAAAAGTCATAAACTCTATTTATTAGCATCATTTCTATTTAGCTATCATTATATTGTCTGAACAACTCAAACACATTAAGTGTGTTATGACCACCCCGAAGCCATGACTGGAATGTTAAAGGCTATTTACTGGCTCTAATGTTGGGTTTCATGCTTCTTAACTGTGAAAGCACATCAACAAACACGTCCAAAGAATAAAATGTTGTTTATACATTTCAGATATGTTCTCTCCTCTACTGTAGGCATGGTTTTAAGGGTTGCTGTTAATTTCTAAGAAATTATCTCATCAGATAGTAATTTTTCAAATCTAATATTTAATGTGTGTTAAAAATACCATAACCCTCAAATGAGAGAGGAGCTTTCTTAGTTTTGGAAGTTTGTGCAAAATTATTTAATATGAATGGTAAATGATCATATATTTTGTTAGTAATATTTCCTGCTACATATTACACTGCTTTGAAACCCGATTTCAAGACCACTCCTTATGCTCATGAATATACTTACCCCTGGTTAATAATAGCATAGTTCTCAACCTCTGAAGGATTGGGGAGGTATTCCAGGACGGCATCCAGCAACGGCTGTACTCCTTTGTTCTTTAAAGCACTTCCCACAAGCACTGGGGTAAAGGACTTCTTCAGTGTTGCTCTTCTGATTGCAAGCTGAAAAATATCCGTGCATTACTCTCCTCCTGCAACAACTTCAGGAGTCTGACACAGTACCAACCAGGCAGCAGTCTAGATTCTCTCTCTCTCTCTTTGCTGGTCATCTCTACTGGAGTAAAGTAGCTGCTCCCACACAGTCTCCTGTACAACCCCCTGCACATAAAACTTACTCACCAGAATTCTAGAAGCGTGAGGGGTTTTTTCTCCCCTTATCTTAAATTCAACTTAAAAATGAAAATGCCCAAGATAAATATAATGATAACCCCCAAATACTCAGAAAGTTTCTTGATTTCTCAGCTGGTAAAGTCAGGACTCTTCATTTCTGATTTAGATGTCTGTTCCCCCTATTTAGTTATGTTGGGACACAATACACATTTAAATTTGTGGAAGTAAGATGAGATGCTTCAGTATCTTTAAACTACAGAAAACTCTTCTGAAAGAGGAAGTTAGGTAGGGAAGGGATATTTGGCTAAGTGCCATGCTCAATGAATCATCATTTTTTGAAGAATGGTTTAAAAAGTGCAACAGAAGAACCTATTTACATTCATCTACAGACCTGCTGAAGTTGCACCAACTGTCTTGGGAATCTTTCCAGGATGTCCTGGTAAACTAAGAAAGATAAACTAACTGCACAGTAATCTCATGCTTATTCAGTGCCTTTCACTCAAGCATCACACGATGTTACAAAGCACAACTGAGCACCAACAACTTCCATAACAGTGATCATAGCCATCTTCCATAAAGGTGGACAGAAGCCATCTGCCCCCCTCCTATCCTGCAATTAATTACTGAAGCCGAGATTGCCACCTTGGTCCCACCTCTCCCTGCCACTAGAGGATGCCATCTCCCTACACTTCCAGGCCCTCACTCCAACTGAAAGCAGCTCCTGTCTTCTTTGATAAACTAAAAGAAATTAATTCTCCTTGATAGACCAAGATAGTTAACCACATCATCTAATCTGGGAGTTACCTGGAGTACCCCAAGACAGACAGTTAAGATATCTCCACAATTAACAGAGAGAACAGTAGTTGCTTAAATTTGTTGATGTAATGACTTCACAAAAATAATACAAGGAAAAAATCCTACATCAACAATTCTGCTCATCTAGCCCATGTCTGTTCTCATATACCAGAGCACTGGAAATATGGCTTACTGATGCCCGGTGTTTTTATTCGGCCACGTGTTTTCAAATGAAGCAACATGACTGCAATTTATCCTCATCAACAACTACCTTGAGGAAAAAAGTAATTTTATTTTCCCATAAAGATTATTGTCACTAAGCGCCCCACTGAGTACCTGGGGCACATCAGTTGAATGTAGCATTAGGGATAGCAGCAAATTAGGTGATGTTTAAGCAGCTGATCTTCAGCAAACATCATATGCTATGACTGTGGCATCCAGGAGTGATACTTAGCATCATTTCCACAAAAAGATTATTTTCAGTGGAAACCTGGCTGCTGGCCACTGAAAGAAAATCCATCTTCAGGGACATATTAGTACAAATTAACCTGCATCTACAACACTATAGCCATTAGAGCTGTAATTAATTGGCTTTCAGAAGTGGGAAGCAGAGGCATGCTGAACAGACAAATTTATCTTGGTAACAGATTTCCCTCCCAGCAGGAGCTATCAAAACCAGCTTCCTGTTAAAAATCTCTCACCTCTTACAGCAACACAGTGTATTCACATCAGTACCACTCCCTCTGCCAGGTGAAGGACAGATCCTTACAGGTCTCTAAAACTGCTATTACATTTCTGTCTTTATCAAAGTGAGAAGGGCTGCTTTGTAACAGGAATAGCTCAGGCTTTGTAAAATAGTATTTAATTACTGGAACAACTAAATGCCTGGTTATCAATAAGATATATATTTGCATGGTACTTTCAAAAAAACCCTTGTGCTTTTGTCTCAAGCCAAGCTGGGATATACAGGTTCTTGCATATTCTTCCTAGAGACATTAATCACCAGTAAGTCACCCGTACAGCCAAACCAATTTTAAAAAAAACAACAAACAAAAACAAACAAACAAAAAACCAAAACCAAAACCCACCTCCAAACCGAAGGTTTGTTGCAAAGTTAAAAGCAAGCAAAATTTAGGGGTCAGGAAAATTCAAATAAATAAACCTTAAGGGGCCTTGCAACACTCATCAGCTCTGAGGGTCTGCCAGTCCTCTATATCCCAACAGATAGAGTGGACAACTTCCAGGAAAGCAAGCACTGCAAGCCATAACAGGGAAAGGGCTACTGCACAGAGGCAACCAGGCACTACTAATGGGCCAAATACTTAGAACAGGACTTAAATATCAAAGCTATGTTTAAAGTAGCAACCTCAGTGATCACATCTGATCTGAACTCAGCTGGCCTAGCAGGCTCCACTCAGAGTTAACAACTCCTGCTTATAACATATATGTCTCAATTCAGCTTGTCTTCTTCAGCTACCAACTGAAGCACGCAGCTGCAGGCAAAGAAAAGCAAAAGGAGGTAGCAAGTGCCATGTCAGGCAGGCTCCGGGCCCCAGGGAGACTCCGTGCAACACCACTGCTCAAAGACAAGCTGTTCTAGCTCCAAAAGTAGCTCTCTTCGAAAAAGCGGTCTGTCTGCAAGGCTTCTCCCACTGCAACGGGCTCTTCAGACCTCACTTTTTTATTTAATCACATTAAGCAACTGGTCTCCTGTAGCAGTTTCAATTTTTGACTCATTAATAACTATTAACAGCAGGCACTAGAAGATTACCGCTCAAGTTAACTTCCAACACTAGCAAGAGGTGGTGGCTGACAGCAAGATGCATCACACAAATCCTTGCACCGAGCGTGCATTAAGGGCAAAAACCAACCATGCTGAGATCAGGCCTGCAAACCATACAGCCCTCAGTACGGTTCCCTTACGCTACCGTCTGCCAAGACACAAAGCCTCACAGACTGCAGTGTGTCAACAGCTACATGTTGCTGTCTTGAGTTACACACCTACCCCATGGGGCTGTGCGGTAAACGCAAACCAGCTTAGCACTTCTTCTCTAAGGGTACGTGTCCTCAGATTAACTTTACGCTCACGACACAGCAGAAGCAGGTCCACGTGCGGCACAGGCTCTCTTATGCTCATGCCAGGATAGCCAAGCTTTTGCACCTGTCCTGACTAAAGCTAATACCACAGTAACTCAAGAAGCATCATTAGTCAACTACAAACCTTAAAGGGACTGCCATCCCACGTAACAATCCGCTATGGTACGTGTCGATTGCCAAGTCTGACATAAAACAGTCTAAAAGAAGGAATATACGTTAGTCTGCTGTCCAGCCTCCAAGGAACTGCACAAGCAGATCTCACCCTGGAGCGAACAGTAGCAGTACTTGGATAAAGACTGTACAACTGCAGCTGATCTCCCTAGGCCTCCCTACCACCTTTTATTATGTAGACATGTGCTTGAAGAAACAGTGATACCAAACTGTCATGAAAACAAGTAATTTTCAAGTCCATGGCCATCTGATTACTTCTGTGAGCATCCTTTTATGTTGGCACATTTGCCATTTGATATCTGAAGTATTTAATAAAATAAATCACATATCAATTTTTTCCCCTCATTCAAGAAAGGCAATTCTCTTCCTTTTTTTTTGAAAACTGTGTTTTGACCTGGATTCTTTTCCTCTGGAGTCTCCAAGTAAAGTCATTGCAGTTCCCTTCTAGTGTACTGCTCTTTTCACTTCGAATATAATCAGTGCAAATAAAAAACAAGGCAGGATTTCCCAGGCACAAAGATGACTTACAGCATGTCAACAACTGACTTGCTGTGGGACACGAAGCAAGTCATAGCCATCAAGCTGTAACATGGGCAAGGCAACAGAATGACAAAAATGACTAGGTGAACCTTTCAGCCATGTGCTAGTCCCTAAAGGGCACACACAAGCTCAGTCTTTCCAATGCAAATCAAAAAAACAAATTTGGAATGGGCCCTCAACATGGAGTGAAGTGGGAGTCCACCTGTGGGAGGTGACACTCATACCAGAGAACTCAAGCATACAAAATTTCTTCAAGACTTCAAGAAATTTTTTATTGGGGGGAGGGGGAGAATAGTGACACAAAAAAGTGAGATAACACTGCTACAGGAAGAACCACCACAATAAAGTTACCTTTAACTCAGCTGCTGTAGGAATCTTTTCTTCCAAAAACAGCTCCCCAAGTTGATCATCCGAGTTAGCAACACATTCGATCAATTCCCGACGTCTTTCTGCAGCCTCAGCTCTAAATTCAGCTGGAATTTCATCATACCGAAGAGTCTGGCTACACATACATAAATAACATAACCACTCTAAAGGAGTACCACATGAATCAACCTTTCAATCACTAATCATTGTTGTGACCAGCCCGACCAAGAAAAATTCACCGTTGACATGGATATTGAGGGGAAAAAAAAACCCACATGAAAACATCAACATGCTTGAGCAGGAGAGGGTTTCTTCCCACTCTTAGTAGGAGCTTGCAAGGATGCGGGATAACCTGTTCAACAACCTCACCCACATCTTATCTTCACCCCAGTAAGCTCACGCCAAACATCAGTTCCCGTTATGAAGCAAGTCTCTTATTTCTCAGGGTGGCAAGTGTGGCTACCACCTCTCCGCACTACTGCGGTTAGCAAACAATTCATGCTGCAGCTACCCATCACTAAACCTGACCCTGCAGAATCATTTTGCTGTAACTTGGAGAGCTGAAGGGTGATACCTCAGCCCTAGAACAAGCCACATCCCTAACTTTCCAAATAGCAGGCTTTTTCATCTCCGAAGAGAAACTATAGGTAGTTCCTCATACAAAGACTAGCTCCAGCTAAGAAACATGCAAGTTTCAAAACTTACCCAAGTGCGCCATCAAAATATATAGCTTTTTCTTCAATAAGATCTATAATTCCTTTAAAGTTTCCCTCCAGCCCAATTGGAATCTGAACAAAAGCTGCATTGTGTTTTAACTTGGATCTGAAAAAGAGAGCAAATATAAATTAGTTCAAGAAAAAAGTTGTTTCTATATATGTGCTCCAGATGGTCTTTGAACAACATCCCACTCCTACAAAATCACCATCTTTTGTTCTTTGGACAGTGCCAAAAATCTACCAATACTGATGAAAAATGCCTAGTTGCATTTTAACCTGAGTGATTGCCAGCCCTCTATATCCCAACAGCTACAGTGAGCAACTTTCATGGGAAAGAAGGCAGTGCAAACTGGCTTCAGATTAATTACTTGATTATGCGAGTTGCTTCTCCCTTAATGTGTATTAATGCATGTATCTCACACATCAGATCAGGCACAGAAAGACTGCAGGTAAGGAGCAAGCAGGACTTCTGGTATCCAAACTAGAAAATGTCCAACCCTATGTCATTTTCCTGCTGTAAGCTACAGCACATTTCCTACCAGGACCTAGGAAAAATTAAAACGCTGTTCTCAAAGTAGCTCCAAATATAGTTCCATCAACAAAATAAATACCAAAACCCCAATTCTTGGTCACTGCAAGCCTGGGCTGACATTAACATTTGTTTTTCGTGATAAAATGGACACTTGCTATAGGTCAGATTAAGATTTAACCTCAAGTCAGGTATTATCCTCCAAAACTGCAACTACAGACCCCATGAGAGAATGCTTTTCAACATTCTTAGTATTAACCTGCTATGTGAATAGTTCAGAATTATCTCACAAATAATTTAAAATTATAAATACCTCAATTGTTGTACTGCTCTGGTTGGACTAGAGCCCAGTCTGTCCAGTTTATTGATGAATGTTAAAAATGGCACACTATAACGTTTCATTTGCCTGTTCACAGTTATTGTCTGGCACTGAACTCCTCCAACAGCACAGAGAACCAGAATAGCTCCATCAAGAACTCTCAAAGATCTCTCCACTTCAATTGTGAAGTCCACATGTCCTGAATAACAAACGCCCCAGTTATTCACAGATGACAAAAGGTAATGAGAAATTGTTTTCTCATACACGCAGAAAAAAGCAACAACCAACAGAATCAGTCTCCAGCTATACAGAAAGAGCCACATTAGCTCAACTTAAGTGATTAACAAACAAGAAGACGGCACCGTGTCCTTTGTGTACACGAAGGAACAGCAATCGTAATGTGTTCAGAACTGTTGTTACCTGGCGTGTCTATGATGTTGATGTTGGTGTCTTTCCACATGGTGTATGTTGCTGCAGACTGAATTGTGATTCCACGCTGTCGTTCTAGCTCCATTGAATCCATGACAGCCCCAACTCCATCCTTACCTCTCACCTTAGGAGAAAATAAAAAGAAAAAAATTTAGTCCAAGGGAGTTTACTAAGAATTTTGCATGTGCAGGAGTGATGCTTTACATACTGAGCATCATCTTTCATGCAGTGAAGAACAGCAGACATGGCAGAATCACTTATAATCTTTGGACTACAAGCAAGTTTGATTTTTTTGCAGCTGCACCTGCAAGTTTAATGTATTTTGCTCTCCTGAGGATCATTCCTGAAAAAGGTTATCAGAAATCTGCTAGAAATTATGCTTCACTGTGAATTTAACAAGATAACATACCCAAAGCTAAAAATTACATCCCTGTGTTCTCTGTTTCTCACAGTCATCTTTGAGTACATCAAAAGAAACATGTATCTTCCATGTATGTTTACCATGGAGATGGTAAGGGAGCAGTAAGTCTTTAAATAAGATTTGAAGTGTTCTGAAAGAGGGAGAACACTGCAGTGAAGGAGGAATTACTTTCTATCCCTTTGACCTCCACTTATTTTTAAAGGGGTATCAGGGAAACCAGCAGATTTTTAGGATTCCCTCTCCAGCTTGACCAGAAGAGCCGTGCTGGGCCCACCAAGCGTAGCTCCCTCACCCCACGCATTACACCGTGCAAATGAACAAGTCCCAGCAACGTTTCAATGGCACCCAGCATGCTCAGCCCACGAAGAGCAGCTCTTTTCCGGAACCCTCTGAAAACCCGACCTCGTGCATTTGTGCTATCCTGCCCGTATAGAAGAGGATTCGCTCCGTTAACGTCGTCTTCCCCGAGTCGATGTGGGCCGAGATCCCAATGTTGCGGATCCTCTCATTGGGAAGCACTCCTGAAGAACAATGCCTGCAGGAGTTCAGGAGAAACTGAAAGGCAAGAGAAAATCGCCGTTTTAGTTAGGAACAGATCAAACGCGGCTCAGTGTGCTGACAAACGTCCAGTCAGTCAGCTTTTCTGCGGCAAATGGGTCATTTATAGCAAAACGCCCTTTTCCAAGCACCCACCGGGTCACGTCAAAGCTTTCCGCTGCACTCGAAGAACGTAGGCAATCCCTCCGGGCTAAGTCTGGCTTTGCCAGCCCCGCTTTTCAAACCCCGCCGTTATGTTCCCACTCTACCCTTTTTCTCCTCCTACTCCTTTGACCGAGCGGCTGCACGTTTTCCTGCAGCTGACGGGGTGCTTTCGGGCGGGCCTGTCCTCTACCCCGCCACCATCCCCTTCTCCTCGGCTCCCCTGCTTCCCGCCCGCCGCCTCAGTAACGGGCAGGGGAGGCCGCATCTCCCGCCTGGACACCCGACATCTTGCGTCCGACCTCCCCGCGGTCACCTCGCCCCTCACAAGGGCTTCGCCGGGCTCCGAGAGACCGCACCTCCCGCCTGGACACCCGACATCTTGCGTCCGACCTCCCCGCGGTCAGCTCGGCCCTCACAAGGGCTTCGCCGGGCCCTGACAGGCCGCGTCCCCGCGCCTCCTCCGCAGAGGCTCCCGCCCTTCTCCCGGCCCGCCGCCCCTCACGAAATGGCCGCCGCCGGTTACCTGCCGCCGCCGCCGTTGCTGCTGTTGTTGCTGCAGGAGCCTCGGCGCCGGTCCGGTCCGCAGAACCCGCAGCATGGCTCCCTCCTGCCGGCCCCGGCCCCGTTGTTTCCGGGGCACCGCGCATGCGGAGCGGGGGAACGGGCCGCCCTCCCCGGGGTCAGCCCGCCGCGGGGCCGGGGGGGAGGCCGCGGTGGTGGTTCTTGGGACGGAGCCCCCTGAGCGTTTTAATTAGCCGCCTTGAGGCAGCGATGAGGATTTTGTGCTGCTGCTGGCAGCGCTTGAAGACGCGGTCATCAGAGCAGTACTGTAACTGCAGAGCAGGATTAGCTGATTTTACAAAAAAAGGCTGGTCTCGAGTGCAGGGGTACCGCTCGCAGGCATGCTCACCCTAATTAGCAGCAACTACAGAGCCGGGCTCCGCGTCAAAAAAAACAACAGTACGGCAGCACTGCATGAAAAAGGAAGGGAAAAAATAATAAAATCTCATGGTACGTAGGAGGATGCTGCGTGGAGCGGAGGCAGCAATCTATAACGCTGTCAGTGTTGGGTTGCAACGGCAAGGAAGGTTCAGTCACGTCGGCGTTGCAGGTACACAGACGGAGCAGCCCGGCTTAGGCCAGGAGGTGAAGTTGATGCCGTTGCTCTGCATAACTTCCCTCTCATAAACACCACTTCTAAAAGAGGAGATTCTCGCATTCAGAATCAGGTAAGAGCATCCATACCGTGGCTGTTAGAAGAGATGGCATACATGGCTCAGGGAAGCTACAGTGTGTACCTATAGTCTCAAATATACAAAAAAAAAAAAAAAATCCCCCACTACTAGGATCGCAGCAGGAACAGTTCCAGAGGAGACTCCAAGAGCAGTTCTGCAGCAGAGAAAGGGCCTGGCCATCACCATAGTCAAGTCCCACCCCCATCCATTCATTTCGGGCAGGCAAACTTTTTTTTTGTGGTAAATGCATGTTTTCCTTCTGGAAACGGAGGGGCATACTTGCCCCCATTGTGTTGCTAGTGGTGTCACATATAAGAATGTTTCAGAGCAGCCCAAAATAAGTAACACACAAGTCATTTTGTGGTGTAGAGTAAGCCAAACAATAACCATAAATAATAAATAACTTTATTAAAGAATTACAGTTTCAGATGCTTCTACATAGAACAGTTTCTTTTGCGTTACATTTTAGAACATTGTTTTGCATAACAAAGTAGTCTGTATCGAATATTAGCCTCTTTCCACTATAATTTTAAAACCATAGTATGTAGTTGTTTCATTGATTACACGTACGTATCATGGTTTTTTATCTCAGTAAAGCATAGACAAAAATCCGACAAAAATGCTATTTTCTGTTAAATAGCAGTGCTTCTCAAATCAAGGATTTCTGAAGTTAAACAGCAGGAAAGTTTTTTGTGTTCTATTACTGGGAGGTTTAAGTGCCATACCTGGAAAATGCCTCCACAGCCTTACATTCTCAATGACGTTTATTGCAAAATGGATGTTGCCTTCAGGGTACGGAAGATCAGGCCCTAGAGTTGTACTCTTACTTTATAAGGAGAGCAAAAGCATCCTTTAGACTTGGGGTTCTGGCAGACATCCTCTGCCAGGCTTGACTGATCCCACGCTGTTTCAGCCTGTCCTTCTGTCAGAGGTTGCTATCCCTGTATCAGGGGTGGCAGAAGTGTACACGTCTGCTCTAGAACACACCCTGCCTATTAAAGTAAACCATCTCTTACCTTGGCTGCTCGTAGAATGGTTCAACAGCACAAACTTATTGCCACTAGTATTTGCTCCAGTAATAGAAAGAGACCACTGCATTAAACAAGCAAAGAAACAATTGTCTTTCCCTTGTCAGAGTTCAACAGAAGTACTTTTGATTACTTTTGCACATTAATAAACATAGAATTAAATAATCTGGGGCATCTGCAGAAAGAAGTGATTTAAAGGCCATTGCCTTTTTAGCCGAACAAGTATTAATCTTACCAAATATATTTTCTTTTATAAATAGTGCCTTTTTTTTTTTTAAGGCTGCACTATTATGTTTTAGCCTTGAAATATACGCTATAGTGCTAATGCTAGTGTTACAGTCTACAGAAATCACTTACACTATGACATGGGGATCAATTCTGCATAACAAAACAGCATACAAACTTAACGCTTCTAAAACAAAGACCTTTCCTGTTCTCAGTCACACAATTGGCTTCTGTAGCACACCAGACTCTTTAACCAAACAACAACAACAACACGGGAGATCAAGTGTTGGATTTCAGATCGTTCTACATCCACTAAAAACAGGACACAAAAGAATACGAACAAATCTCAGCTAAGGGGGGAAATGGTTTCCTGTATGCAGGGCTCTTCTAGCTTTTTAGAGCAGAATGGTGTAATCATTTGTTATCCAGTTAAACTACTGCCTACTCAACCAATGTCTCCCACATATTTTTCTGATTAATAGTTACAGCTGAGTTTGAGGACACAGTGGTATTATTACAGAATAATTAAAAGCTACTACAGAGAATCTTCAAGAATGAAAAATAATGGGCCACCTCCAAAGGAAATATCCAAAGGATCAAAAAATACAAAATTGACAGTCTAGGCACAGAAAATAAGAGATGCAAGCACAGCTTATGAACATAACAACGCTAATAAACTAAAATTTGTTTGAAGTATCTGCCATTTTAGTATTTCCTCTCACTTTACGTCATGTTAAAGCAAGGTGAATCTCGGGATCGTGTAACAATTTACAGTATGATTTTAAAGCAAGATTATATATAATGGCTATTTAATTTCTATTAATTGCAGTAGCACCTAGAAAATTAATAATTATTTCAGCCACACAAAATAAAAAGATAATTTACTTTCTGCGCAAGTTACAGAGTGTGGGAAAAAGTAGTTGCATTACAAGGCTTAATAAAAAGTCTTGTAACTGAGACTGGTGCAGTTGTAGCAGAAAAAAATCTTGCAAATGAAAGCTTTTTTTAAAATTTTTTTAAACAGAATTAGTGATAATCCATTAAAGTGCTTTTAAGTGGAAAGTTGGAAAGTTGCTGGTTTTTTAACTTACTGAAACTAGATGGTTTAACCAAGGGTCTGAAATTTTAAAGAACATAAAGTTGTCAAGAGATGGGAGTAGCAAGCCACGCTAATACTTACTAAAACAAAGAACAGAAATTGGTCATATATGTGTGTATACTTATAACATAAGCAATGCAGCACCATTATGTTCTCTGAAGAAACTCCATCCAAATGGAGAATGGAAGCAATTTATTTTTTGCTGCTTTTGATGGGGACATGTGTTCCTTTCACATTGAGATTCTCCAAAGAAACTCTGGGCTCCCTGGAACCTGCAAGCGCAAGTGGTTTCTCTCTGAAACAAAGAACAACAAAAATCACAACCACCATACGATATGGGGGTGGGGAATATACATTTTGTTAATTGCTTATGTGGAGGTATAGTTATTTTAGTTGTAAGACAGATGAGAGTCTCCCTCCAAAACTACTTCCATTGTTACCACCATAGAGTTGGACTGTTTCCTTATCTTGCACACTCAATGAGGAGAAAGAGACAGTGTAGTTTGAAAACTGAAATTGAAGGTGAAGTAGCCTCTGTAATAAACCTCTAGAAGTGCTGGAGAGAAAGTGCACTGTGTAGTTTACAGAAGAGGAGTACTTCCCTTCTGTAGCATTCTCTACCAAACATGCCACTGATAAAGGTGTCACAATTTCCACTGAAACGATGTCAACAGGAGAGGAAAAAACCTGAAGCTTAGCAGATGGCAGTCTGTGCAGGGGAGCACCTGCGTTTACAGATAAACTCCTCATTCCTACACAGACTTCCTGATTTTAAGATTAGAAGAGGTCTCATTTGAAATCTAACCCTGAAAAGAGGGGTGTGTCTGTCTCCAACTACATGGAAGGTGCCTTTCCCTTTACCCAAGAGAACAGATCAACCTACTCTTCATTAAGGATTGTACCTTAATGCAACTAACCCAGTTTAATGACTGTGGGAGCAGCGACAACATTTGAACATAGTTGAGCTAAAAGCACTGGCATATTTCTCTAGAAAAAACACTCACCATTTTAGCCTAATGATTAATTAATTTTCAAAGTAAAAAACCTAAATTTTGAAGAAATTTAGTCTAACAAAAATACTGCCTTACACTGTAGCATCATGAGGAAAGGAGGAATAAACCATGCAATTTCTCCTCAGATTGCCAGTAAGCATTGTTTGTTCAGAATGAATTTTCATTCTGCTGCTAGTATTTCTTTATTCTGGTAGGAAACTATTTTTACCTCCTTACTTCCTTGGGTATGTGATGAATACTTCTGTATTTTGGAGCTTCTAAAGTGGATCTAGTTCTAGATGGCTTGAACTTCATAATCTCTTTCTGCCACTCTTCATCAAAGGTCTGGGCCTCAGCTGAAAAACAGTTGAAGTTTACTTTTTAATAAATGCAAATGAGATAGGAAAAAACATGTAACGAAAATCGGGTTTTTTGAACGGTATTTTTTAAACTTGTGGTCCATGATTCTCCACATGGCCTGCAAACTATTTCTGTAGCTTTTTTACAGGGGCTCTGTAAGAGACAACTAAAAGCTTAGTGCCAGTAGGCTTATGTTTGGAAGATAAAAATAAAAAACCCTGAAAGACACTGTGTTGTAAAAGCATATGCAGGTTTTAACCACAGATCTCTTACATATGTATTTTATATATTAGCCACAGCAAATAGTAAAATTCTGTTAAAAGTTTGTTTGAAACCATAAAGTATAATTAAAAGTATTTTCAAATATGAGCAGCTATTGTACAAGCAAACAGTACCAACTGCATTATAACACAACATTTTCACATCTAACTGGTTACTTTAACTTAGGTTGTCCAAATCTGTATCAACTAAGGAAACTTGATTTGTAGACTTTCAGACTGTCTGAAAAACAGTCCCTTTTAAGATGTGTCAAGCTGGAACTTCAAAATTGGTATGTGAAACAACAGTGTAAAGCCCATTAGAAAACTGCACAAAAAGACATACTTTCATCCAGGTTGATGAATTCTTGGTTCATTTCTTCATCACCAGTCTTGCTGTTCTTTGACTTTTTAATGACATGGGCACGATCGTGAATATGATGACCAATAGCCATTTTTTCCAGTCCACTTTCAGAATCCTTAAGTGCTTTTCTTGTCTCCTTAACCTATATAAAAAAGGGAAGTAAATGTCCCTCCAACCAAAAAATAGACGTTAAGAAAAGTTAAAAAAAAAAAAAAAAAAATCCAATTTTCTTCCCCAAAGGTTTTGTATCTTTCTTTTGAAAAAGTTAAGTTTTACAGGCTTTTCCAGTTGTCTCATTTACTGTATTGGCTGAAAATACACCAACAAAGCACAGATCAAGTCTATTTTCTTTCTGCCAACAGACAGGAGGGTTAAACAAGAACACCTAAAGCTCCTTAAGTAACGTACATACTGGATATTAATTGTTGGGGAAAAAAAAGCCTAGTCTAAATATACTACATGCAGACAAGTCTTCAACATTCTCCTTGACAACAGAACGAGTAACAGCCGATGCCAATATTCTCAGCATGAAGGGACAACTAATTACTAGGTTGTCATGTTGACTAGCTTGAAACCCAGGCAACCACTTAACACTGTGTTCATAGGTATATTATTAGAACCTTTTTGATAACTGAGTGTCTGCTTGAGCTTGAACATATCCCACAGCCAATCATGCTCAACGGCCTTTACTGCTCACATATAGTCTTTCATGAACCTCGCTTCAGGGTTCAAATTCAAATTCAAATTTCTTAGCAGAATTAGATGCAACAGCTGCAAGGAAGTCAATGAAAGGGCATCTTCATCTGAAGCGTTACGTAAGCATTTACAAGTGCATGAGTAAAGGGGATGATTTGAAGCCATGTTCTGCATAAATAGACTGCCTCTTGCTGTCTTATATTTTAGACAGAATTTTAAATGTACAAGAAGAGGATTAATTATAGCAAAGAGAAAGACATTGGAAACTGTCTTGAAGAATCAGCTGTTCTGGCACTCCGTTTTTCCAGTCTTTGATAGGCATACAATTTATTTAGATGTATACTTAGAAGCATACAAATTACAAGGAAGAAAACAGCACTTTAGCTTAAGAAGCCTTTAATATAGAGCAATATTTAAACAGGCATATATTTTTCTAAATTATAAGCGTAACTGTCTCCAGTAAAAAGAACCTGAAGGAAGCTGTGGTTTGGTATAGATGAACATAAAATTCCAATAATTACATACCACCTTTTTGCTGCATCTCGGGACTACTTACACCTCCTGGAGCTGTGCGTGTCTGAGCTGAAGCTTGGAAAACTTTTGGTGGTTCATCCCCTATTTTGGAGTATGTCATCACAGAGGAGGAGCTGAATGTGTGTGCATCTGGATGGATGGACAGGTCATCCTACAAGCAATGTAGACTTCTTTATTAATAAAAGTTAAAACTTGCGGATAAAAGGTACTACTTACATTCTGATACTATCTTATCATTATGAAAAAGAATACCCCTCTGACAAATTAACCCTCAGTCCTGGCACCATAGATATGCCCTGTTGGGAAGAGACCTTGGCATTTGATATGCCCTCACTCTTGGCCTAGCCTTGTCCGGCCACAGGTCTCCCCATGCCAGGAAACACAATAACAAGTAAAAAGCATGGGCAGCAGTTTTTTGCCCTGGCATAGTTTAGTAATGAAGATGAACCTGTAACATCAGTCTTGCCACATACAGTATATAATAAGGTGTGTAAAGAGTTCAGGTGAAATAAGACTTGAGCAACAGTGGTTACAAGCCATTTTACAAGGCCAGTAAAACACAGTACATAGATATACTCAGCAACACTTAATAGACACTAGCGTTATCTTCAAAGGCTGTGAAGAAAGAAGAAAGAAGCAGCACTGAAAATAAAACCAGAGGGAAGTTATATGGAGGGTGGCATTTAGGTGTTTGTGGGTTTGTTGTTTTTAAGTGTACAGTAACACTTTAAACTGCTCCTCCACTTAAGGTGCCAGCTCTAGCAACAGCCAGAGACCAGATAACTTGCAGCAGTTCTAACCCCCAGAGAATCAAGCTTATGTTCAAAGTACTGTTGTTTGCAAATAATCAGTGACAGCATAGAGAATTACAACCACGATATAGTCAGGGGGGCGGGGGGATAAATTCTTACTATCTGCTTGAGACTAGTAACCTGTTTCTTGGCAGGACTTTCTGAGTAATATTTTAAACAACTGTCATTCTCCAATATAATTAATTTTAGAACAAATTTTTAAAAACTTACAAATTTTCTTTGCATTTCCAGCATACTGTTTCTCATATTTGACATCATCCTGTCCATTGCAAAAAAAGGTTCCCCAAAATCTGCATCCTGCTAAAAGAAAAGACATTAAAATTAAAACACAGTCTTCTGACTCTTCAAGTTCTGAAGCTGTTCTTTTACATGCATTTTTTAATGCAAATCAGACCATCAAAAAGGTTTCCACAGACTGCAATTCATAGACATAGACAAGCCAAAAATGCATCTTTTCAAATGAAAAATTGAAAGCTATCACGGGGAGCTTGATTATTAAGTTGGAGATACTGGAAAGACGGAATTGAAAGATTTGACACTCAAATGTCAAAATAAGCTCACACTGTGGCCAATTTACAAGAATACTATATTCATATACCATCTAACCTAACTAGCTTCTGCTGTAAAAAGTACTAGATGACCCTCCATGCCTCATAATCTATTGAAGATCAAATTATCTCTATTATGCAAATCCTTTAATGCATATGGAATCACACTGAAAATGCATCCCAGCAGACATAGCTGTTCCTTTGCAAAAGTAGCGTACATTACTTGTAAAAGGGCAGCATGGAAAAAATCAGAGAACCGTAACTTGGTATTTTAATGGCAGCTTAATTGCTTGATGCTATAGATGTATTCAACAAAACATTCATTTGTTATTTTTACATGAAAGCAGAAGATCCAGTGTTGCACAGAGGATAGATACTAAGACAGGTTTACATACACAGAATTTTATTAATAGGATCTGTAGCTGATGGCATATACTGACCATACTGATGAAAGCTACCTTTGGAAGAAAACAAAACAAAAAAATAGAGAGACAGGGAGACAGAAAGTAGGGAAAGGGTGAGCTCTCCTAAATGACCATCTGGGAAGACAGCAATGCTGTCCCAAATGAGCATCCTCCTCTGGGCTCCTCTCCAGTGCAGCAGGTGGTGATGATAAAGATGATTTTCACCATCCCTTTCCTCTCCTACTAGGAGCTTTTCCTCAGGACCCATTCAAACTCCCTACCAGGCTGCCTGGTTTCTGACACGAGCAGCTCTGGTTGGAGTAAGCTAGTTAAGAGCAAACACCACGTGCTGGTGGTTGGTGAGCTTCTAGACACGCGCATGCCTAGCAGCTTCCCAGGAAAGCTACTATGCTACCACCACACTCTGGTCCACAGGTACGAGGCTGTGAGAATAGCGGGGAAAAATGCTCCCAGGGGCTCTGTGAAACCCAGCAGCTTTGGCAAGAGGCAGGCTGCTGGGTTGCACATAGCAGCCCTTTGCACTACTAAGGTGCTATGAAACACCAGGATGCTAATTAGAATAGCGAACATCCCATGTTCCTCCAACTACTGGGAACATCAGAATTGGCTATGTATTTAAAAGTTTAAAAATAAAATCTGCAGTTCAAGCACAAAACTAAGTAAAATTCAAATATAGAAAATCTTCCATTTTTTTCTTGAGTAGCAAGAAATGTGAATCCCTAAGGGCTATCAAAACCTATGGACTATAATTATAGACAATTTAGGGTATCAAATAATTGCAAGTGTCAGTAACTCCAAAAAACTGCTTCCTACAGGTAGAAGTCTAGACATTGACCAATGACATTACATAGTAATCAGCTGTACCTATGGAATTACATGCCATAGATTGTGGCAGGGGAGTAAACCATAGCCTGTGCAGTTAATAGCAAAAGACCTTTGATTAGCTAATACACTTTTTGCATACAGCAAGTTGCCAATTTGTGCCTCTGGAAGAGATAATTAAACAAGTTATAATTTTAGATCTGAAAATTCAAAGACCCATGCTTATATTTATCTGTTCTGCAAGTGAGAGCCACTCTCTAAGCTACTGGTTTTCAATCTGAGGACTCTTTAAAGCCTTCCAAAGGCAGCAAAAAGCTCCATGAGGGTCATAACAATAAACTTCTTTTTCCTTAAGTACTTTTAACAGATCTTTTACAAGATATTCCAGATCCCCAAACAACTGAAGCTGAAAACCACTGCAAGCCTAGTTCCAGTGAAAATTCTGTCTCCCGGAGCTGGCTTGTCTTAGCTGTGACCAGTGTTACAGGTCTTATGGGTATCACAGACAGACACACACACACTCCAAGCCGCGAGTGTCCATCTACAGGCAGCACTCAGTTTGGAGTCTCTCTCCATGGATTATTTAATTCATATCCATCAGAGATCAAGCACCAAGGGATACATCGCCACGTAGAAAAGCCAGCTGCTTAGTAACTTTTCCAATCTTGATAACAGTGTATTTAGTCTACCCCGGCATTTTCATTTAATAAGGGGGGGGGGGGGGGGGAATCTTTCTTGAATTACATTGTTCTATCTAAACACCAACGAAAGCAGTTTGCAAGCACACTGAGACTAGCCTTTGTCCATGCTTTAGTTATGCAGACAGTATGCACATACTAGCAAGAGCTACAAGGACTATTGCTCCTGGGATACTAACCACTCTACCAAAGCCTGCAAAGGGCATGAGGGAGCAGCTTGTTGCCTGGAAGAAAAAGGACCAGCATCTTTTAGTTATTATACCTGTTACCAGACACAGCAGAAGTAACTTTCATATACAGCACTTTCATACACAGCAGGTGATATTAAACATCTCTGATCAAATAAAAACAGTCACTCAAGAGGACTTTGGCAATTTATAGTGTGCTACAACAATATAATACAAAGTAGTCTCTGGGTATATAGAAGTAATATATTTATACTAATGATATTGGAAAGCAATAGCTGTCACCACATTTAATAAGTCATGTTCATATGTATGTACTAGAAGCGCTTAAAGCTAGAAGTTGAGAAACATTTGTATACCATAGCAACCTTAGTACCAAAATTACTTAAAACATGGCACAGTGCTTCAGAGATCACCAGCTTCTCTGAAAACACTTCATTCTACTCATGCAACAGAACCCCATTGCTGAAAGTTGATTAAAATCAACAAATCAATAGTCCCTTTAATGTAAATTTATGTAATTAAATTTCAGAAGGCTGGCATACAATTTTAGAGCTTAAAAAAAATTAAGTGATGCAGCTGACTTGTAGAACATAGAGTGCTTGTGAACAAGAGATTAATGTAAATATGAAAGATATTTCTCTGAAATATCCATACATCCCTTGCGATAAACAAAATGAAGTCTAACTTGTCAGCAGTTTCAAAGGTCGCTGCAAAGAAGTTCTAGGTAAATCTATCATCATATACAGAACCAACCAAAGACAAATCCCCCATGAGCAAATTATATTCTTCTGCAGTTGTATAAATAGATGTAGCTATAAACACTGGCAAGTACAGTTCCTGTTTGACCAACTGATATTGAATATCCCTATATGACAGGGCAATGAGATGCTGGAAAACACATTGATGTTTCCAGGAAACTAAGATTGGAGAGTTATATAGAAGCCTACCTAAAGAGAGGCTGGTTAGACAGAAGCACCAAGCACTTTACAATAACTAAGTACAAAGAGAAGGAATTATCTGATTCTTGAATACCTTTATGAACTCTTTCAAACTGCAATTCTGTCTGATATGTAGTGACAGAAAAGAATAATACTTTTATATTTATATATATATATATATAAAGTGCAAAAGGATATCCTTGGAAATAAAGTTGTTAGTCATAAAGTTTATAAACTCTGTTTTACAATAGATACTAAAAGCTAATATATAGGACAATCAGATATCCAAACAAAACCGAAGGACAGTATCTCATGTTTTACCCCTTTCCTCCTACTCATATAATTTCTTCCTCCTCCCCTCCCTCCAAGAGGCTAAAAACTGACACTGCAAACCTGCTTGAGAAAGGAAAAGCATTTTCAAATGTGAATGCTATATTGACACACATTAAGTTGTTACAACAAATTCTGTTCTTTGTAAAACAGTTTTAGGCATGCTACAGTTTACTTAAACATAGAATTACAGTGTCAGTAATCAGTATGGGTAATTTTAACAAAGTGTATTTTACAGGGTAGTAAAGAAATCCATCTTTTGCTACATAAAAATCTAATTATTTTAAGCGTTTGAATCATTTCTGGAGGGAAACCAGTAAAAGCAGTTTGAGATTATTACAAGGCTCAAGTAATCAGTGCTGAGTCTTTGACAGCTGACAACTCTTAGGTGAAACATGAGGAACATCAAAAGACACTGGAAAGATTTTAGCAGGTGTGGAATTCTTTTGTGCTTATCAAAATAACGCAGCGCTCTTGTACCTTTAACTTCTTTCTCTAACCACAGATAAAGGTTTTCTATGCCTCACATTTATTCCTCACTGCCAAGAACAAGGGACGCAACTCCTAAGCTATTAGGGTAAGGTTTGACATATTCTTTTTCTAAAGGAAAAAGAAGTCTGATCTGGTTTTAGGCACCTACTGAACCAAGGCCTAAGAATCTGCTTCAGTAGAGGAAAGATCACACCCTAATTAGATTCAGCAGCATCTATATTTGAAACTAACTGGCAACGTATGAGCACAGAGGAAAGAATCTGACAGTTACCCTTTTGACTTGTAGGTGATAGTCTGTGTTTCAGCTATGTTTATTAAGCTCTAAATATCTAGGTTTAAACAACCACCACCAAATCTGGCTGAGTTCCACAAGCCCTTGTACTCTGTCTTGTCTTCCAACTGTTTTTTAAAATCAAATGTGATTCATCAAAGTAAGAGATCATTCAGCTGCAAAATATTTTGCCTGATGGAGCAAAAGGAACCAACTTCAAACATATATCCTTTCTAAACGCAGCAATTAGATAAGGTTTAGCTATAGAAGCGTAAGTTGTTAATTGTTCTGCATGCCCAGAGAGTTGAAAAGATACTTTATGTAAAGCATAGATCATGGCCAACTTCTTAGTTTCAGGTGGTAATTTACAGAAATTCTAGGTTTCATATCAATTTCCCTGATCTTTAATTCTCCCAGTCTTATATTTAGAGGAAACATTAAGAATCAGACCAAATACAGAATGTGAAGCCTTTATTCACAGCTGCAAAGTTGAAACAGGGATTAAAAATATCTGTGTAGATACTATTTAGGTGGCTGAAACACAGCTTTGTGTTAAATCAAACTAACATAAATAACTAGACACAAGATACTAAAGTGCAGTGTGAAGGCATAAATATTTCAAAGTACCTTTTTAAGTAAAGTTAGCATAAAAAGGAAGTAGTAAGTGTTCAGAGAAGGCTCTGTCACTGGACACTTTTAATGCTTTTCTGCAATAGAAACATTTAATACATAATATTTATTAAGTCAAATATTTGATAAATATGTTTAGTTTATTTCATTAAATATTGTATATTCAATGTTCAGTAACACACAGACTTGTTATTAGTCCTAAGAGAAGTTTGTCAGTGCTAGGTAATAGGCCATTAAGGAACCAAGAGAGGTATTATTCACATTTTACTCAGCGATGAAACAATCTGACCAAGGTTGCAATAGCTGAGCCAGGCCTCCGTTTCCACTGGACCGAATTTAACAGAAATGGAAATGTGAAGCCAACTATATTACCAGTAAATGTAAATTCCATATAGCAACCCTTAGAGATTAAGAAAATACTTACTCTGTGATTTCCTCTTAGAGCAACCTGAGAGTCCTGGCGTGCTCTTCGATCTACTGTTCTCTCCCCACCATCTGTTATACTGAGAAATGGATCTCGTCCAAAAGGATCAGAAAAGCTTCTCATCATCTGCCGCATATATTCATGGTGTGCAGCAAAAGGATCGCTGAAAAAGAGGTATTTTGCATAGAAAGTCATTGGGTTTTATTCCAAGCTATGTAAAATGGCTCTAAAATTTTTAAAACTCAATTTTTTAAATCGTTCCATATGGTTCCTTATTCAAATTCTTTATTTTGATAGGACCCAACTGGGCAATCTCCTGTTCCTTACAAACTCTCACTTCTTTCACTTTTCTTTCCATCTCTCAAGTTGGTTGAGTGTTTTAGTTCTTTCGTCTTCTCAGCAATCCTATGCTCTTGGGTGTCCATATTGCTTTTTCTGTTTCCTCATCTTTTCAAAAAATATTCCATCTTTTGCAGCCATCTTTCACTCCAGCCTATGTTTACTATCTGCCAGGAACTATAAAATTAATCTATATTTTATTTATCACTACTTCTACCTCCAACCCCTGATATTAAAAGATTTATTTATTTATTTATTTATTTTCCTCTCCTTTTTTTCACTTTCATCTTCCAAAGCTTAGCATGGTACTACTCACTGAACTCATCATGTCCCACTAGATTTCCCCCCCACATCCCTCAAATTTATTTTGCTGGCCACTCCCATTCTACTTTTCATCCTCCTTGACCCACATGCTCTAAAAACATATACTATCATCTAAATTCAAGCCAGCTCCATCTCCTTTAGTCATCCACTATTCCATCTTTGCCTTCCCTTTCCTCCCCTTCCACAAATCGTGTTCTCGCATCCCTTTTCTCTGCTTAGGAAGAAAGATTCTTACTGCTTTTGTGCTTTCCTGTTAGTTTTCTCCCTTTTCTCCCCTCTTTCTAAACACTCAGCCTCTGTTTCCAAAAACATACAGAATCCCACCAGTAACCCCAAAGCTTGACTTGCAAGTAAAACATTGCTTAAGTTGCTCTCCATTACTACTTACTTAATTCTTTGCATTCTCTAATTTGGACAAGAACTAAATATTTCTGAGGCCAAAAGAAGAGCAAAATACGATTTTGTCAGAAGCACAATATATGATCAGTACTGTTGCCTGTGGTCCAAGGCTACAAGTTATTACTTCATACAAAAACCATGCTTCATTTCTACCCTTCATCTCCTGTCTAATTTTCCCCTTTGCCATTCTGCTGAAAGCCACTTTATTAACATTAACAGTCATTTCCCAGGTATGTTTACTTCAATTTAATAGCACCTTGTCTTCCTTCCTATCAATTTCCTGGCACTCCCCAGACACATCACACCCTCATTCTCTCCAGGACACCGCAGCCCTTCCCGTGACATCTCACGCGTCCATGAAGACAAGCTTCAGGTTTTTCCTCTGACTTCTTCCATACCCAATCACCTCTTGAAAGTTTCCTGAACAGCTTTTCTATTCTCCCCACCCCTTATCTCCAGTCCCATGAAAACTAGTTTCCACACCACGTGGCCACTTTGATCTCTTCGCTTTGTACTCTCTTGTGCCACAGTTGCATTTAATTTTTTTTTTTCCTTTTAAGTGATGATGAAATAAGGTTACAAACATAACGCTGGATTAATTTTCAAACAAGATTTTTTAACACAATATCCCTTTAAGCTTTGCACAGACTTAACTCACTCCAGTGCAAAGAGAGCTTTATAGTTTAGAAGTAGTTTTACCACTGTCATTAAGCAGACCCTAATCTACCCCACTCACATGACTGCTAGCTTTAACTTCAGTCCTAATGCGATAAGCAGCTCGCACACAGCTAGTGTCCCCTCACTTCTCACAGGATGAAGAACAGATGGAAAAAGTCACTGCACAAGCCAAGATGAGGGAAGCACACAAGCACTACCCCCGTATATGCATACTTCCATCAAATCTATTTTGACACCACAAACTTCAGATGGGTTTGGTTATCAAAACACAAATATGAATTGTATTCCATCAGTAACATGCCTAACAAAATTTCTCCCTGGTCCCTTCCAGTTCAAAAGTAGGACACTCATAAAATACGTTATCTACAACACATCTTAAGCAAAACAAGATTCCATAGATTTCATGTAGCTAAGAAAAATGGCTTGAATTTAGTGCGCATAACATGCTGTAATGTGTCTCTCCTGACATAAAATAATGCTTCATACCTTGTGAAAGTGTCCTTTTTGCCTTATTTCAGTTTCTTTGGCAACTTCTCTTGGCCATTCACCCTCCACTACATCTATCTGATACACTCATACCTGCATCTAAAACTGTGGGGTTTTGTTGTTGTTTTTTAAAAAAATGAAAGGTCTACAAAACAGTTTAGAAATACAGCTTCTCACTATCAGAGACAGGGAAGCAAGATATATACTGTGGAGTGACAGATTTAGGAACAAAAGTGAAGTCTCCGAATTCCCTAGGGACATTTTAGGGAGCCATTCATAAAAAGATCTAGTGTTGTCAAGCCTCGGTATACAATTTCGGTATACCTGAGCAGGGCAAAAACAATGGAAAGTCAACAGAGAATCTGTCTGAAGACAATGCTTCCAAGGAATTAAATCTACCTCGATGGCTCTGATGACTGAAACTCAAACCATAACTACAGAAGGAGTATGTCACCCTTACAAAATATACATATATATATATATGTGTAAAAAACACGTCAAAGTTTCTCCAGTAGAGGATGCAAGATCTTAACTTCTTTGCTCAAATCACAGATTTTATAGGATGGCAACAGGTGTAGAACACTCTAGTTTAATTACCATTGATCACATCTGACAAAATTTGACCTTTCTCAGGGAGGAAAGAAGATACTTTTGATGAGACAGACATGATTTTTGCACACGTTGCACTATTATCACATAAAAATGATGAGGAAAAAGAAAGGGGGCTCTATAAGGGTTCTGCACACAGAATTTGTGCCCTTCACGTGTTAAGCACCATTAAGTTATCTTCAAGATTAAGTCCTGAATAGAGACAAACAATTTATACACTTGTCCATCCACTATTCTGCCGTAACAAAATTTTGCTCAGTAAGTAGCTAATTTGACCTTCATCTGACATTCAGGTGTTTGCAGGGATCAATAAAGTGAACAAAAATGTTCAGCCTCTGAGACTGTTAAGAGTCTTAAACAAGTATGTCTACTGTGTGGAGAAAGAGACATTAAAAAGGCTGATGCTGCTAACACATATGCAAGCAAAGATTTTCACTAAGACGCATCTCACTTAGTAAGTTCTTGTATGATTCAGGCTTAAGCTCCAAAGTTTAAGGCTCAGTGTTCCAGCTGAAACCTTTCACAGTGTTATAGTAAAAGTACAGTGTTACTTCTTATTTCAGTGTACATTTTTGGTCAGTTGAAAAACCAGTGTCCTAGAACAATACATTCAGTTTATTATTTTTGAAAACTGTATGATATATACTTTTTTTTACTTCGGAAGTTATGTAAGCCTGAAGTTGCAGAATCACACTGGCGATAACACCTGGAACAATAAAACAAAAGCTGTGTACTGGTGAATTAAAAACAGAGGCCAACTGCACTTGGCAGAGGAGATGCAGCTTCTGCACCTGTCCAGGCTATTAGGGATGAAACTCAGCTGGGCCTGGGCAGCACTTTGGCTGGCTGACTGACTGGTGCTTCCCCAGGACAGCTGCTCACAGATGGGAGATATTTCTTGTAACCCAGGCACTATTTCCAGTTCAGCAGTCAAAATCTCTCCTTGTGAGGCAACAGAAGCCTATTATTACACTATTTTGGAAGGTAATCTTATCTGAAGTAATAAGCTCATTTCCTTAACTATATGCAAAAGAGATTTACAAGGACGGTGCCAAGAAAATGAATCTCAATATCAGTCTCTCTCTCTCTCATCTCTTTCACACACACTCCCTTTCTCTATCTTCTGCAATCTTTTTTTTCCCCTACAATTTTAAACTGCATCAGTGGCTATAATAAAAATGGATAAATAAAATGAGTAAATAAGAGGAAAGCAACTGGCATTTCAAAAGCACACTACAAATTACTACGAAAAAGACTTAATTTCCATTATTATTTTAATTTCATGCAGAGGATTTGCATAGTGAAGTTTTCTGCACAGTGTATCCTGCAAATAACTGATCAGTTGTTACAATGGTGCGCACATTCCTAGAAACCAAGTGTACTAATCCATCTTGCACAGCTCTAGAAACTGTCCCAGCGCTAGGAACGTGCTTTTGCAGCTAAGCAGTAGATTCTCCTTTAAAAGGTACAAATGCAACCTCAGCTAGAATGTCCTGTAACTAGGAGATACAGTCAACAAACCCACATCACAAGGCCTCATGTGTTACCCTTCCTCGTCCACCCACCAGCATTATCCCTTATCTTTGCTTGTAATGAAGCTCCACGTAGCAGGTACCGTGTCTTTAGAAAAACTAACATCATTCAGGCTCCTCCGAGTTCTCTGATCCCATTCTTACCCGCTACAGATTACAGTTTCTGACAAAAGACATAAATTGGGGCCAGACTGGATACTTCAGCAGTTTTGGCTGTCCCAGCACTCTAGGAGAGCATTTGCATGACACACTACTTACTTTTAGGTTCCAAGGGCAAAAAAAGATTCCCACAGGAAATAAACCGATTTCAGAGTTCAGTACATAGACGTGCTCTACCCCAGGCACTATCATTGTGCTTGTGGCATAGAAACAAAAAAACACATTTGCTGAGCTTAAGCATCAGCATCCACTCTGGAAATCAGTACAAGGAGACAGTTTGCCTTTACTGATCTCACACACAGGTTTGCAAAGTTTTAATGCAAGAATACCTGGTGTTGCCTTTAGCATATGCATCAACAACAGGAGCTCGGAAATGGTCTACAGCAAAAAACACCAAATAAGCCCAGAAAAGCTAGAACATCCAGCACCTGCCCACTTTTTAAGAACCTGAAGAAAAAACAAAATCAAGAAACTCAAACCAATGGAGGTGAAGATTTCTTCTGAGTCAATGTCGCTATGAAATGATGATTAAGTTCTTCCCTGCGCTATGAGACAGTAAAATTTACAAGCATTGCTGAACAGGGGAGCAAGAGACAAGACTCTGGTATATAAAAAAAGATCACTGGCAACAATTTAAACCCCTGCGTAGTTTTAGAGGACGCTGCGCACGGTCGTTTTGTTTCAGGTAACGAGAAGAGCCCGGCTGTGAACCACCCCGGCCGTTAACCCCGCACAGACACGCGTCCTCCAGGGCGACGAGAACCTCGAAGCGCTTCTTCAGGCGGCCGCCTCAGACCCCGACCCGCCACCTCAGACTCGTCACCTCAGACCCCGACCCGCCATCTCAGACCCGTCACCTCAGACCCCGACCCGCCACCTCAGACCCCCCCCCCCCCCCCGACACCTCCCCCCCCCAGCGCTGGAGCCCCAGGGGCCGCCTCCCGCCGGCCTGACCCGGCACCCCGGGGCACGGGGGGGGGGGCCGGCCGGGCCCCTCACCGGAAGAAGGGATCCTCCTCGAAGCATCGCCCCAAGCCCCCGAACATGGCCGCGGCTCCCCGGCGCTCTGAGCGCCCTACCAGCCCCACCGGCCCCTCACGGCGGCGCCCGCTGCCCCACGTGACACCTCCCAGCGCCTCCACTGGTCGCCCGCGGCCGTGACGAAGGCGGCGGGGCGGGGCTCGGGCGGGCGCCGCCGTTGCCGTGGCAACCGGCGGCGCCCGCCGAGCGGCCCCGCTCCAGAAGGTTCGGGCCGGGTCCCGGCGCGGTTCCCCGCGGGGAGCAGCCCCACGCGTGGGGCCCCACGCCGCTCCTCCCCACGCCGCCCCTCGGGCTGCCTCTCCCGAAAGCCCCGTTTTTGCCCGGCGAGGCCCCCGATCCGGCCCGGCCCGGCTTCGGGGAGGGGTGTGCAGGCTCCGGCGGGGAGCAGGCCCGGCCTTCACCTCAGCTCCTGTCAGGCGTTTGCGGGTCGGTGCTCAGGCCGCTTGCCCTGCGGTTGGCAATTTTAAAAATAATTGTGGGTTTTTTCCGGTAGGTGGCAGTAAAATAAAGCGACCGTGGTGTGCGAGGAGGGCCGAGTCCCCTTTCCAGGCGGCTGGGAAGCAGGAGCTTGCCTGAGCGGTGGCACCTCAGTGGAAAGCATCTACGGCCTGTGCTAAAAGCAGCCATAGATAGCTGTTCCAGCAAAATATAGCAGTGAGGGAAAACTGAGGAAGGGGTGGAGGAAGAGTATTCGGCCGCAGTTGCGGGTGGCCATCGCAGCCGTCTGTGGATGAGGATGGCCTTTCGCTCCACACCCGCTAAGCACTCAGAAGGCATATTCGATTTCTGAGGTTTTGCGGTAGTTACCTTCTGGCCAGCAGTTCATTCTGTATTGCTTAACTGTACCGGCTTTGGGAGCGAGAATGGTTAGGATTACTGGTTAAAAAGAAAGGGGAAAAGAGCTCTTTGTCTTCTTGGCAGGAAGAAGCAGCCCCGTGACCAGCTGTAAAGGAGAAACCCCTCAACAAGCCCTGTCGCTGGGCATGGTCGTGAAAGGAAGGTTTCAGTAAAAGAATGGAGCAAATACCCGGGGAGAGCTATCTAGGTCTGCTGAAGAGCAGAGTGGTTGTGAACATGCAGAGGTGCGTATGAGAACTGTGGTTACATATAAACATCCTTCTGAACGAGGACAGTTTGAAAAAAGCAGAGGTATAGGAATCTCACCTTCATTCTTCATAAAATGGGAGAATTGTGGAGAAGAATGTTCATGCGTTTGGAAAAATTCTCCTGGTCTATACGGCAAAGTTTCTCAGAGCTGTGAGCCTGGGGGTTGTTTCCTCTCTTGCATCTGCTGTCGAGAGGCAGGTGAAGGCTCTTCCCTCCTCTCCTCACATTTCTTTCAATATCCCAGTTTTTATGGGAAAGACAGAAAATGCGCCCCAGATAACCAGGTGGGATTAGAGAGCATCAGAGTATTTATGAAAGTAGATCCTTTGTTCCACTAAGATCCATCAAGCCGCAGAAGCAGCTCTGCTGGTATTTGGCCCAAAGTGGAAAACCGCCATAAAAGATGAATGAACTGAGCCTGCAATATTTCTGAAAAATATCAGTAATCGGGTGAGCATTGATTTTGCTGTCTACTGATGTAGACTTCTCTTTAGATCCTAGCAAGTGGTGATATTGCAGCCTTAAGATGCACTCCAAGTTTGAGCAGTTGTTACAGTGAAAACGTTTATACTGACTGACTGGTGGGCAGGGAAGCATGACAGAAAAAGGGTTACCCATTGATTATCCAGGTGAAGTCTGTGAACTGTTTGTACATTTCTGATGAAAGATTAGCAAATAAAACAAATCAGGCAGTAGTCATGGAAGTGAACTCTGCCGCTTTGGGGCTTTTTATAACGAAATCCTGTGCCAGTTATGATGTTATCAAAGAACTTTTTTATTGCTCAGAGACAGAATTCAAGCTTTGTTTCAAACCACACACAAAAATATTACAAACATTATAGTAATATAATCCTCTGCACTGTAGTTAGTCTTTCAATCCGCAGATTTTAAAGCTCGCTAAAACTCCTCTGAAGCTAGGGTGTATTCATACTAGAAACACAACAAGCAGTAGCTTTACCATAGTGATTAGGTCATATACAGTGCTCATTTATTAATCACTTGTCATTATATTTTGATTCATAGACAGGTGCCCTGGATCACTTTGGGTTTTGCTATTATAGCAGTTCATTAATATCCATGACATAGTGTGCTAAAATGTTCACTTACTACTTGCTACAAGCCAGCAAGGTGAATTTTCTTTAACATAATTAGCGCGTCAAGTACAAAATCCTGCAAATTCTTATTGTCCTGGAGCTTCATCTTCTCAAAATGTTTGTTTCGGTATGGTTAACTTGTTTGCAGCCTTCTACCAAAACCTAACTAGGTATTTTTTTACAGAATTTATTTACAGTTTCTGAACACGAATACAAACCAGACTACAAGTTCAGTTAGCACCGCGTAGCCTTTGTATGAATTCAGCCTTGTAAAAAGAAACCTCTTCTGTAAAATAATGAAACAGAAACATGGAGCTTTCCAACAGCTGTTCAGAGTACATCATATCATCGACAGTTTGCTATTAATTTTATGTGGACTCCAACTCCAAATGATGAAATTTCTTTCCAAGTCAGAGGAGATCCAGAGCTGGCTTACTGTGCAGATAACTAAGCAATATGAGTTCCAGTTACTGTTAATTTTTTGGCTGCTACTGGGAAGATGGGCCCCGTTAGAAGTGAGCTCATTATGAGAGGCTCACTAACACGATAAAGTCAGTACTCTATTTGCACAGAGTGATATCTCTAATTGCTCAGGCCTTCTTATGGTTTGTGTCTGCTTGAGTTAGATTTCTTTTGTGTAGATAAAAAGACTTCTGTAAGAAATCACCTCGGTGCTACAGCACTGTCAGTCTGGAGGGCATCTCCAATGAGATTAATGATGTCTGCCTTAATATAAGAAAACTTTGCATAAATGAGATTATGGTTTCTGCTGAAACCTGCCAACTCTTATTCATTTGCAGTAAATATTATCTTTAATTAAAAGTTTTAAGGTAGCTTGTTCCTGAACTAATGAGATCTACAGTGATTTCCCTTAGGAATTAATTTACCTTCTTAATTCTTATTCATTTTGGTGATATGACTATTTAAATCTGATTCAGACTTCAGAGCTTTGTTGAACATATTCATCTAGAACAAAAGGTCATTTTGCCATATTGACGTTTTGTTGGTATTTATAATTCTCTGTTCTCTCTTGATTCCAAAGATAGGTGTTTAGGTTCCTGCCCCAAATATTTTCTACTGACACTTCTGTTCATCTTAACTCTTCATGCTGAGTGGCTCTTTTCCACAGCTATTTCACTTTGGCTTATGTTTTCTGTTCCATCCAGAGTACAAATCAATTATAGTGGCGCTGAAAAAAGATCCTGGTTGTGATCAACGTATTTAGAATAGCACAGCTATGTAAAATGTACTAAAATATGTGGAAAACATTTAGTGCAGTTGCTGAGAAATACAGGAATATTTCTGCCTTTATATCTGGGTAGTCATCAGCTACAGTTTCTCTATGGGGATTATTTTTAACCAATAGGGATGCTTAACACTTGGAGGTGAAAATTGCATTCCTGCATACATGTTTAAATAGGCAAAGTGCCAGCCAGCAACTGGTTTGTGAGAATGAGAGCCAGAACCCATTTTAAGATTGTACAGCAAAGGACAATATTACTAGCTAGATTTTAAAATACGTAATTATATAACTAAATTACAAGGTTCCCTTGTTTTAAAAATAAATACATATCAAAATTAAAAAGTAACATTAAAAAGAAATACCCGGTTTGCATATACAAAGAAGACACCAAAAAAAAAGAAAGAATAAATGGTCCTTAGTTCATTATCAGGAGACGTTTCTGTTGAAATCTAATCTGGATCATGAGACAAGTCTCCTCATTGGTGCTCGAAGATGCCGGGTCTGACACTGATGAAACGTCAGATGGTTTAAAAGTGGGGTAATTGCTCTTATGAAGTAAATGGAACAAGACAGAAGTAAAACTATCTTTCGGTGTTGACCAGAGGTGTTTTTGTTCTTGTCTCTGGTGAAACATAGAATACCTCTTCAGAAGTATACTGTCAGTGTTAAGTAGGTAAGTTGAACCATGTTTTATGTAAGATGCAAACTGAGGAAGATTAATTCCTGCTTTTTATAGGGAGAGAGTTCTGTCTTTTACTGTTATTCCAAGATTTTCCATTCTCCCACCCAAGAACATGTGACGGAAAACATTTCTGTGTACACTCTGAGACTCTCTTTGGACTCTGCATATAGTTAGGAAATATCCTTAAAATCTACTGTTCTGTCTTTGAAGTTGATAAAAAAAACCCAACCAGACTGTTATACATCGACTGCAGGAGACTCCTAACCCTGTACTTGCACCACTGGCGGGTAAGAAGCATGTTTTGTGGCATCAGCAGAGCGTGCGCTGGGACTAGCTATATATAGAATTGTCACCGACTTCTACAAGTTGTTGATAACCTTCCATTTATAACTTACTCGCAGACCAACTTCCTCCCATCACACACAAATTAGAGGATTATCAATAATGTATGAACTAATAAATAATGCTTGCGTGCCGTTGTCAGGGCAACAAATATCATTTAGACTGCAAGAGAGATCCTCATGTTGTGTCAAGTATATTTGAAGTCTTCCACATCTGTAAGGCTTTAGCGAAGTAAAAGAACGAGATTTTTTTGTGTTTCTTTGAGGCAGCTGAAAGAACTGGTGAAGTATATTCTGTTAGATTCACAGAAACGTGAGCGATCTGCTCCCTTTAAAAAAAAAAAATCAATATTTTATTTAGTTTACTTATTTAATAGCTGTTTATGAAATACCAATTTAGGCAATGTAGGAATTGCCAGATTGGATTACCTGGTAAGTCTGCGTGGTGTCCATTGTCTTATTTACGAGTTACCTGGGCTAGATGTTTTGTAAGAAACTACTGGGAAGTGCCCGACAGCTGTGTGTGACACAGCCTGCCCTTGGCCTGTCTCATTGTTGTAATACAAATGCATTTCCAAGACCTGCAGGATAAGCTTTTGTTTCTTTCTAAAAGTATTTGGATGTTACTTTTCGAATCATCTATACAAGCAATAATCCATTTGCGAGTTTCTAAGTTTTTTACTTTAATTACTCCTTGTAGCAATGAATTCTTGAGTTTAATTCTTCATCACATGAAACAGCACTTCTTTTAATCAGCCCTAATTTTGCAACCTTTCCCATTACCTTCTGTTTTTGTTTTTGTTTAGCAGAATGAAAACTGAGGCATATAAATATACATATTCTCATTTTTATAAAAACAACATACCAAAAAACAGTCAAGACCTGGCCCCAGTGGGAGCGTTTATCATTGATTCCAGGATTTGATCCAAAAATAATATTTGTTTAAATGGGCTGCATTGCCATCATGTACAGTAACTATTGATTTATAAAAACTTTGGCAGCGCATGTTAAAGTATTAGGGAGCAGAGAGAGTTTTGTTCCTGAGTTACTTCAGTAATTTGCAGCTATCTCATTTTGCCATTCCCAATGGCCAAACGACCAAAAAATACACACTGAAGATGCTGAAGTTGAACAGTCTTCCCTGAGATGAAGTATTTATTTCTTAAATCCTAGCAACTTCTCTCTGTCACTTGAAGGGAGAGAAAAAAATCATACTCTAGTGTCAACACCATGGCATCCAAGAGGTGTTTTTTTCTTGATGATTGGGGCAAAGCCACTTGGCACTTGCTTTGAAGCTTCCTTCAGCAGTGCATCTGGCTGCAGCACTACATGCAGGACATGACTGACGCCTCTACAACAAACCAGTGCACCAAGAGAAGGACCCTGTTCTACCGGGCTGCCCGCTGGGGACATTTCTCTTACACCCAGGGAGAGTAACAAACGGCTGGCACCAGGAGTAAATGCAGCAAATGTATTCCCGGGGCAAAATCTTTATCAGGTTAATGGTGAAGATTGCCAAAATTGAGCTCAGAATTTGGCCATGGCCTCAAGCTGTACAGTCAGACAAAGAAAAATGCAAAATGTATAGCAACACACACCCAGGGCTATAAATCAGCTAGGCAGCAAGAGCTGCTTGATTTACCCAGCGCCTGCAAAAGCCAATTTCCATAGGAAACTAAAAAACAAGCTTTCCTGTTTCAAGTGGTTTGTACCAGGTGAAGCCAGATTTCTCCACTGTTTAAAATCTGTGACCACAGTTCGGACAGTACTGTGTTTGTTCAAGTAATTGAACTAATTCGAAAGGTCTTGCCTGCCTTAGGCTGTTTGTCTCTAAAACTAAAAACGAATCTTGCTAGTTGAGCAGACGTTATTAAAGCCATATTTAAATTAGTCCTGTAGAAAACAAGAATATTAAATGCACAAGTCATCGCAACATCAAGTTTAGACAGCTCAGAGTGTGACTAGTTCTGCAGGTAAGGCAAGAATTAATTGTCAGTTTTAATTGTCAAGAAGAGTTTTCACTGTTCACCTAAAGAAAAAAAATCCCAGCTTTTATTACACAATTACTTTTTAATTACATTTGTTGCAACCCCTAACTTCCAAAAGCGTAGGAAAATGTTTAGCTCTGTTTACCTAACTATTGAGAACCAGCACAGTGTATTAAAACTCGGTCCTTCTCCTGAACTATTTTGGAAAAAACTAGTAACAGAGCACTTGGGGACTCTGATCAGTTCTGCGCCGTGCGTTTCCATGTACTGCCGAGCAATGTCAGAAGCAAGGTTGAAGGTAATTTGAGAGGACTCAGACAATCAGTGCTCAATCCCCAGTCAGTTCTGTAAGGATCAGCAGTTACTATTTACATTTAAAATGTATTGGCATAAATGAGGTATCCTTACTTCTTACAGTTAAGTTCTTTTACAGGAAGGCTTAAAAATGCAGTGCAATTTCCAGAGGCTTAAGCGTATTTTTATTGGAAGTGGCCTTTTAACAATGTTGTTACAAAGCTGATTACATTCCGTCTGTAACGCTGGCCCAGTGCAGAGTCTTTTGCAAAGGCAGTTTGTTATAAATTGTTCGTAAATGTCAGATAAAAGCATCATTCTACTGCAAGCAACTAGAGGTAGACGTGTAATAACATTTACATTAATATTTTATTTAAATATATATATTCAATTCACATAGTCACCCAGCTCTGTAACTTGTATGAATACTGAAATAAGACGACAATAATTTATAAAAAAACCTCTCTGAAATTCACTGAAAAGGTACCCAAAAAAGCAATTCGACATTTTTACAAATGTTAGCCGTACTTGGTTTCCATTAATAATAGTTAATGAGATTTGTTTATGCCTTCTTTTCAGAACCGTAACATGGAAATCCAGCCGCTGCCTCCAGAGATGTGGAGACCTGCAGTGTCCAGAGGAAGGTGCCTGTCCCTCCCATCATGGCTGTGTTGGTGAGTGAGGGGCAGCACGCCCTTGGGGAGCCAATTTTGTTGAGGAGGGAAGGGAAGAGTCCACTTTTCCTTCCTATAAACTCCCCCGGGGACTGCACCACACAGACAGTAAATATTTGGAGCTTACCTTTTCCAGTGGTATTTTTTATTTGAAAAGATGTAGATTGTAAGGCAACAGGAAACTACGAGACAAACTGCTCTGTCTTGTTGCCGTGACTCCAGCTCTGGTTAGAAGTAAAAAGGCAAATTCAGACTACATGCATCTCATTTCTATGGCCTTTCTAGACAGCCACTGATGTTCAGTGTGACAACTGCTCTGGGACGGCAGAGACATCTAGTGGGAATGAGATTTTTACCATGGCAGCTCAGCAGAGACGACACCTTTTAAACTACAGCCTTTTCAAAATAGTGCGTTCAAAAATGCTGCCCAAGGGCCGAAAGGCTTCTCGTGTCATTACTATCCCTGCAACCATGCAGCCCCTGTCTATATCGTATTTCTGAAGAAGCAAAACGATAGTCAAGCAACGATCTTCATTTTCACCTGGGTTTTAATGGTGGCATAACCATTTCCAGCTGACGAGGTCCACACCTCGATGGGGGGGAGCCTGGCTGGAAACGAAGCACGGCTCAGCGCTGGTGTTAGCACTGAGCTCCCTCCTCCCCTCTCTGGGCTCAGCTTCAACTCCTGCTTCCTTCCAGAAAGAGTAGACATATCGTGTCACATCTCACCCTGGAGCGGCAATTCCAGAGTGACTCAGTGTCTAAGTCTTGCTCCCCAGCGTCACGTAATCCGGCCCAGCCACTGCCACTCTTTTTTCCTAGGCTTTAGCAAAGGAGGGAGATGAGGGGAGGGAACGGTCAGGAAAAAAGAAATTAGGCAATGCTGTACAAAGTCAAAATTACATATGGTGAATATTTTAAATTCTGGAGTAAGAATACTTCTAGCATTGCTTTTTATTACCGCTGCAAGCTGAAGAGTTGCCACGGCCCTGAGTCGTATGTGGATTAAGTCATGGGTTCAAGCTGATCTCTCCTGAAACAGGTTTCTAGAGTTCAAGGATCTCCACTAAAAATAACTTCCTTCTTGTAATGTGACAAATGGAAAACTGTAATCACTGAGAAGGTTGGGTTTGGGTTACTGATGGGAAAATGGCCTTCGGGATCATCCAGTCCTGTGCATATCAGAGCAACTGAAGCAGAAGCAGCAAAATTTGATCTCTTGGTTGGCAGTGTTTTCTTAGATACCATTCTTTTAGTAGCAAAAGTAGTTCTAAAATGTCGCAACAACAACAGTAATAATAACAATAATAATAATAATAATGATAATAATAATTTTAAAACTAAACACAGCTCCTTTTCAAGCAATTGTCATAATCAAAAATAGTTGCGGAGATGCTGGATGACTCAAGAAATCAGAAAAGGCTAGTGAACATTTTACCTAAAAGTTATCAGATCAAAATCACCCTGGTTTGATTTTAATTGACGGTGGCTGTTCAGCAGGCTAAGTGAAATGAGTTTGCTAATGTAATTTCTAGGGGTAGAGGTCTTTGCTGACTACCAGAACTCTGAATGGCTCAAGTTACAGCATTATCTTTTCACTCCTACACGCCATTCGCCTGAGTCAGATTTAAGGTAGTTTGGCATTAGAAGGAACTTTGTGTTAGAGCCGATTATATCAGAGACGCCCTGTCATGAGTCCTGAATGACAAAACCATGTCACTGCTGTCTCTACAGGCTGCAAAACACAACTAAAAGTCTTGTGTTTTACTTGGATAACTAACAAACAGCTGTTTCTTTCCCTTTCTTAACCAGGAATCCATTCCCTTTCACCAGGAGCACAGAAAAAGTGGAAAACAGAACAGCAACAACAAAAACTTTCCATAGGCAAGATTCCTAAATGCTAAATTTGAGAACATCAGAAGACCTTAGAAGCAAAGTAACTAAGAAAGTAGGATTATTTTTGAAAGGTGTCACTCTTTTTTGGATCAGGAGAAGCATGGATTGAGAGTCAGCAATGCATTTTTCTAGGTTAGTGGTGATTAATTTGCACACACTGATAGGGGTTTCATGTCCACATTACGACATAGTTAATTAAATTTGTATCTGGCTGATTAGGCAACACATGCTATCTTTTCTGCAAGCAAAAAGGCCCCACACATGGAATGGTGGAGTGCACATGTATTTGACTACAACCCATTTATAATGTGTCCCAACCTTGTAGAATAATTTTAAGCAGTAAGTTTGTCAAAATTCTCTTTAGTTGTGCATAGCTGGTTACAGAGTGAAGTTTATTTGCGAAGTTGCTGCCTTCTTCCGTATTTTATTTCTGATACTCCAATACCTGCCTACCTTTGACAGGAAAATGAATATCACAGGATGCTATTCAAGTAAAAGCAAAATAACAAAATAGTTTACAGAATTTGAATCAAGAGTGCCGCAGTCTAAACATTTACACTTACAACCCAATGGGTTGGCCTCATACAACCTTTATTTTACTCTACAGGGGCAAACGCAGTGGAACAGCATCTATTTTTGCTGAAGGCTTAAGCTGCGGAATCAGCGATGGCAGGTTCTCGGCAAGGCAGAGCACTGATTCAGCGCCCCTTCGATAAGGCTCAGCTTCGGAAAGCACTGAGCCGCCCTGGCAGTGAATCATGCAAAAGGCCACTCACATCTCAAATGATTGGCGTTTTGAATATCCAGCCTAGCCATACCCAACGAGGGATCCACAAGAAGATTAAAATTCACTTGCAAGACACAACATCTGGCACTGCTAAGGTCGCTAGTCAGCTCCACGTGATCCCTCACCTCCAGGACACACACTTGAGCATCACTGACTTGCTGTAGGCATCTTTAGGAATCTGTATTGGGTGAATCGCAGGTTTGTAACAACAAGGACAGCAAGTTTCCTAATTTGTAACAGATGCTATCTAGATAAAAACTCCATCCTGACAATTCCTTCACCTCCCAAACCCAGTAACTTCATAAACTTCAAGTATGCATAATGACTGTTCAAAGCAGGAATTGAGATAGGGTGACAGCATATAGGGCCTAAAACAGAAAAACCCTCTTCTTCAAGGAACTGTCTCCACAGAGGCACCAGGGCAATAAACAAGTCACGTATTTTATGAAAACTACAGAGTTCTGAGTAATCATTTATTGGTTATGCTGATCACTAATCTGCAACTGGAACTATAAAAATAAACTCTATAATGATTTGCTCTGTGTTTTAACTTATGTTTGGCATATTTCAATACGTATTTCTATTCAGTTCAGATTATCTAAATGCTATTTCCATTTTCTTTACGGATCTTGCTCACAATTCTCGTCCAGCATGGACTTGTTGGACAAATTTAGTTGTTGATTGATGAGCAATAGCAGGTACGCCCTATTACTACTACTAATTCTTACTTACTTATAACAGACCAGTTTGCTGAATTTTTTAATATCCTATAGGTTTGCAAATTACATAAAAGGAATTGGTTTGTATCCAATAAAAATACCAAAATAATCCAACATAATGCGTGAAAAAGAGGAATTTACACCTGTACCTTACATGGAGATCAAGTAGTTTTTATTTACTATGAAAGAAACACAGAAGGAGATTAGGAGACAGAACAATGACAAATATTTACCATTTGAAAATGCTGAAATGAAACAAGGGAAACAATTTTTTTTCCCATTTTTTGTTGCAGACAAGGTAGCCTTGAAACACAGATAGCCATTTTAATGCAGGACCAAGTAAAACTAACACTGTTCATAAAGAAAAAGAAAAATGTGTTAGAATGCAAATTTAATAATTTTCCTTTTACATCAGATCTAAAAAAAAAAAAGACAACCAAAGTACATTTCCAGAATCATCCTCCATTTTTTTTTTCCACCACAGATCTGAGAACAAGGAAAAATAACAGTGAAAAAAAGCCTTATGAATTTTTTCACTCACACAGGAAAGCTGATGCAGGTAATTTCCAATGAGGTATGTCCAGAGGTGGGAGGGCTCAGTTTAGTCTTCTACTGATGTAATAGTTTTCTCACAGATTTGCTAGGTACCTCAGAAGAAATACTTTTGTGTTTTATTTGGTTGATCTCTGGCATTTAGTTGGATGATGGACAGATTTATTTTTTTGAGTATACTCAGGCTAAATTTGATATGTTCAAATAGGACTAATCTTTCATTATTTTAAAGTCACACCTGGACAAATGGAAGCTTCATAGCCTAAAAACAATCGCTCTATACAGAAATAGGAATGCCATTAGTCTTGTTCGACAAAGGTCTGTACCATTATGCATAATAATATTTATATTATTTCCCATTAAGAGTTCAAAGAAAGCTGTCTTTTCCAGATTATTGAACATTTTAATGTGCTTAAAATTGGTCAGAAAATAATATTTCTTGAAACCTGCTGAAAACTTTATAATTTTCTTTAAAAGGGTAACCTAAGTTTTTCCTTACATCTACTCCCAGGTGCTAGCAGTAGTGGGTAGGCATTCAAGGAAATGTAAAACATTTCTTTCCACTCAAGCCCACCAGAAGTGAGGAACCAGGCTAAGGTTGGAGCAGGCGGACAAACACATCAATTTAGAAGAGCCCCTCAGCAAGGAGACTGTCCACAGATGTTTGGGATTCAAAAGCTGCTCCTGCAACACAGAATGGAGGGAAGGAGAGATAACAGCGATATCATTTGCACTGAATCCTCCTCCAGCTGCAGCAGATGTAATGGCCATGGGTGGTATCGCTTGTGCTCCTACTGTCTGAGCGCTGGTAAATCTGAACTTTGGCAGTCTTATTTTTACATTTATCTTTAAAATGCTACACAGTTATATATATTTTTTTGATTGGGAGATATAAAATTAAGTCTCCTTGGGCTGTCAGGTTTTTTGCACCCCAGAGGAATTCAGTACAAAAAATGAAAATTACACTGCTCTGATAGCCTTCCCATCTACGGCAGGTAGCTCAGTGATACAAGTCACCCAGCAATAAGTTCAGGAGAAAAATGGAGGACAGAACATTCTTGTTTATTCAGATGAAATATTTATTCTCTGTGCAACTCATACCGAGTATTAAAATCCCCTCAAAAAAGAAAAATAAAACAATTTAATGGTAGGATTTCTTAGCATTCGTGGAGAACTGGTATGCGATGGTCGCAGCAGTTTGCTCAGGCCACCGGACTGCCCATCAGCCTTTCTTGTCGAAGAGCAATCAGCCTCTGAAACCACTTCTCTTCTGCTTCCGCCTTCTCGATAAACAGCTGAGAGACAAGGGGGAGAGGAAGAAAAGCAGGCACAACTCATTAACTTCCTCTTTATTTGTTATAATCTGTTGAAATATGTGGTGACTATTTCAGTGGCCAAAGAAAAGGCCCAGCTGCGTAAGGGTGTTAAAATACAAAGGTGATAGAAATACATTAGTAAAGGTAGAGACTTTTCATAATTGGAAAGCCAAGACATTTCAATTTCAGTCTCCTCCTGAAACAGCAACTTTGTCATATTGTACAGGTCTTGATCTTTGTTAGCAATGTTCATTTTACAGAACTTGCATTAGTTCATTTACTGCAAGACATTTTTAACTTGCTAATTCTTAAAAAAACTCTACTGTAAGTACTCCTATTTCTACTTACAAGTGCTCACAAAGGAATTTGCATAAGTTTAGCCACAATGATTTAAAATTATCTTAAGTTTGACATGTATTTAAAGCTGTACAATTTGGCAAGGTGGGCAAATTCTGAGTCTTCCACCAGGTTTCCCACTAAACAAACCAAAAGCAATTTTTCCTGAATTTTTTTTGAACAGGGATTTTTATACGAACAGGATCTTAAATTCCCCTGCATTAAATTAGTATGCTACTTTGTTATAAAATTTGTTTGTAACTCTAAAACCACATCACTGGTGAACTTCTTCTTTTGTAATTATTCTCTGTTGGATGATGCAAGGAGTGTGACCCTTTTTGAGCCAGTGAGTGGCCCATTAGCTAACGGTCTTCAGACCACAGATTATTTGATGAGCAGCGCAGCAAAATGGTTGTTAGGTCACATGAACCTGCTCTCATTCAATGGGCTGTCGTGTTCTAAAGAGAAAGTAAATACGGGCACACTTACATTTGGATGTGCTAAAGAATTATCATCTTGATATTTGATGGCAGTAGGAATATTGGCAGGTGGTGGTTCTTTTTCAGGAGCAGATGCATCAGCAGTTCCTGCTCCGATAGTTACAGGTTCATACTGTAGTTCAGTAGGCTCTACTGTCTAAAAAGAAGGAAACACATCTGAATATTTTATCCTCAAACTCCCAAACATGGCAGTATCTTAACTGAGCGCTCCACTTTCTTCCCATTGCAACACGTGCCCATGAAAGGATCCTCATGCAAATCCCTCTCAGCGTGCTTAGCAGGACACACTGGACATGGACTAAGGTCCAGACTAAACACATGAAGTGAAAAAAAAAAAAAAAGGTATTGCCAAAGGCAATGAGAGAGCTTGCAAAACTGTAGCTTTGGGGTTTTGGATCACTTTCTGAAGAAGCTGCATGAACTTCTCAGAGACTTCTGAAAAGGCAAGAAAATGCATGTTCTTGGGGAAACAAACTCATAATTCAAAGCACCTCACTGTCAGGTGGAAAAACTGAACAAAACCTTTGCTTGCATACTTCCAAAGACAAAAGTGTCCAAGTTCCCTAGAAGACCTGGCAGTCAGAACGCAGGTAAAATTTGGAAACCTGGATGTCTCCCATTCAGTGTTTGGAAAGCTGTCTGAAAACAATGCCGTTCTGTTTCAGGGAGTAAATATGGTCTTAAAGTCTGGCTTCAGTTAAGCAGAATTAAAAATAGTGCTCTCTACCTTTAATTAAAGTGTAAATGCCTGATTACTTTTGGATTTAATTCTTCTGCTTTTCCTAAAAAAAATTCTTCGTGGTTTTAAAAGAATTTTTAAAAATTGGAGTTGCTCAACATAGGTAGAATATACTGTCAAAACAGCTGATTTCATTGAAATTCTTACACATTTAAATGTATTCTTCTTTGAACACCACACCAAGAACATAGGAGAGTCGTTGGTGGGATTTAAGATTGTCAACATTGATGCTCTTTCATCAGTGGCAACTGTATTAATAGCGCAGCTTCCACCTGACTTTGAAAGGATTACGCACCAAGAAAGGATATTGAAAACTTACCTTTTTGACTTCTTTACTTGATCTGAATGTCTGTGGAACAAAGGAGTCACTTTCAATAGCTTCAATTTCTTTTACTCGTTTCACTTGCTCTAATAGGGTGGCTTGGTCTACAAAGAGAAGGTGTAATGTCAGTATACATTAGTGTAAGCCTATGATAAATGCCGTGTCTAAGCAATGTCTTGAATATGTTTTACAGCAGTACATACCAGAAAAAAAAAATCAACAACCCAACTTGTAATGCAGCCTAAAATACTCTGTTACAAAGAAAAAGTCTCTCTTTTAGTAAAAATAACAACAGTGAGTTGGCCATTATTGTTCAACGTATGATATCATTCAAGATGCTAACTTAAGAATTTGCTAGAGATGTCCTTGCAGGATAACTGCTAGATTTATGGCATGAGGATTTCCTGGAGAAGTTAAGGATTCGGGGACAGTGCAGACAACTCAGTGGAGTACCATCTGTATGTTGCAGTGAAACTACTTCTGCTTGTATGGAGGTGAATTTGGCTTCAGCTGCCGATGTTCCGAGAGATGTGCCATCACCTGTGTTCTCCTCATGACAAGCTAAGTTTGGCATTAAGAGTTACATCGTTAGGTGAATTTGACAAAACAAAATATCTTGGAATCTGGTAATAAAATGTTCCTAACATACACACTAAATATTGTGTGTTCAGGTGACAAAATTGCAGCTGTTTAATCAAATGAGCAAAATTGCTTCTTTATTGTACTGTGGGGTCTTACAGTGCACTTGTATTTCACAAGATACTTTTGAATCCCAGGCTGAGATTTTATTTTGACGAAGTGAATGCAGCTCCCAGTGATGTTCCGATAAAGAAGAGCAGCTCCTGCCAACCTTGGTATGAGCTACACTAAACACGTAGCTGGGGTGCTCTCAGGTAGGCTTTGCTAGTTCTTTCAGTGCTCAACCAGACAATCTTCTGGATAGATTAGAACGGTAGGAAGTGAAGAGCATTCATAATGCAAGATATACTTCTTTTTAAAAATGAAACTACTGATGGATGACAGTGAAGTTTCATATTACGGCTACATTGATCTAAGTTGCCAACAGGATGGTCCGACTTCTCTCTCCCCCGTGCCTCTTGTGCAGTCTGGCATTACTCCCTTTGCCAAAAGCTAAGTGATTAAACCAGCTCACTTGGAAGGTGAAAGCTCACGCTTGTGCCACAGTCTAACAAAACAGGACATCATCTCCGAAACTTTGCTGCCAGACTTACAATGCGGCAGCAACATCATGCACAGGCTGAGCTGGTGCAAACTCTCTTCGAGCTCAAATTTGTTTTTAAAAGGTTTTGTACTGGTGGGCTTGATGTCAGAGCAGGTGTATCTGCACCAGCCAGAGTTCAGAGGCCAGCTGTCTGCTAACAATTATCAGCATAAACTCCGACTTTTTCTGGATAGCTTGGAAGTGCAACTGTGTCCGCCCGTGCCTCTGCGTGGCTGAGTGATCCGGTACCAAGGAGGTGAGCTCATGAGTCACAGAATCGTGGTCTTGAGTGACAAAGTAAAAAGGAGATTGCCAAAAAAGATGAGGAAAAAGCAACCTAGGATAGAACAGTGCTATTTTTTCAGGTACCTGAAGTTTGATTAAATATTTCATGAATACACAAGAATCCTTTAAACACTATATAAACCCAGATCTAAATAAAAGAGTAATTGTAATTATATATTTGTAGTACCTACATATATATGTATAAAAGATGACATTTCTTGTTCTAAAGAAACCAAAGTATATTTAAAGTCAGGAAAAGTGCTTGCAGACCAAAAGAGCTTGCAGAATTATTCAGAAACTCAGAAGTACCAAATTCTTTCCCTGTATACAAAATTCTAAATCCAAATTCATCTAGATATACACATACACTGCAAAATACTATTTTGTGCAAGAAAAAAAAATAAATGCAACTTGCATTCGCAATGACTAACCACTGAAAACACATTTCAGTCTATTAATGACAAGTAAGCAGAGCTTCACATAAGCAAATAAACTAATTGCAGCTCAGAAATATTCCTGGGATGGATGTGCACATACTAAATTAACAACTTCATTTTTTACCCACAGGTTGTACCACAAAACTTTTGTTTTCAGTCCTGGGTAGTATGGCTTGTTCATTAGGGTACATCTCACACAAAAATATTTGCTTTACTGTCTGTTTCATTTTCTGCTTCTTCAGATTCACAACTCAGTCAATCTTCCTTACTGCGGTGACAAGCAAACCTTGAATTCATTCTGCTAAATGCACACTTTTCGTTTAAAATTTTAACCAATTTGTCTTCATCTTACTTACTTATGAATACCATTTGCTTTATACACAGTACATTGGGGCCAGCCTGAAATGGTCGAGGCACTGTATCAGGGAGTAGCGGACAGTTTTTGCTGTGAGCAGTATTTATAAAATAGGTAAGGCAGACAAAAGATAGGAAGAGCTGTAACTTTCAAGCAGTGAACAAGAATCTGCCCCGTTGCTTAAAAAGTATTTGGGAATATTGTTTAGTCTCTATGGATATGAGGAACAGAAAAATCAGGAACACGCTAACTATTTCTGCATATGCTGAATGTGCAGAAAGTCAAATATACTGATTGCTGAGTCTGGATAACTGCTTGCAGCGCTCTGACTGCTTCAGCCGGTGAACTCCTACCTGACTGTTGTTTTAATAACTTCACTGAAGCCAAGCACGAGGTTTGCACCACTGTGGGAAACAGTGTGCCAAAACCTGCCGGGGAAGCAAGGCTGTCCTCAGCTGGAGAGAGGGTGATAACCGGGAGGGACATGGTCCGAGACGCGCTGGTTCCTCGCACGCCCGGCTGCGCACCCCTGGGAGGGTTTTGTGGAGCCTCAGTAAAGCTTCTGCTCTGGCAAGGCTGAGGACAAGAGCTGCACTACAGCAAAGTGCATGAGTACATCTTTAAGCCTGATTCTTTTGAATTTAGAAGGAAAAAAATCACTTGCTTACAATTAAGCTTGTGTTTAGAAGTTCTGTTGCCTTGCTGCTAAAGTCTTCTTTTTTAAAAAAGATTCCTAAGGATCCCATAGGAAGTATAAAAACAAATATACTAATGCCCTACTAGGGAGAGGGAATCGTAATTCATCAAGCTCTTGGGTACATCTGGTCTGAAGGTAAATAAAGGAGCGAAGTGTACCTGGTAGTGACAGTATTAAAACCAGGTATCGGAGAAAGGCAGGTGAACGTAGATTTAAAATCAGTTGCTTAACACTTATTTCACAAAACCTACGGTCAGTTCCCAGCCTGTTACACTATCTTACATGAATCTTGTACAAACCTATGGGAATGACAAATTATTAAGGGGGCAAAAATCACTAAATGTTTAGAATTACATCAGTGACATTAACTTGGGGAAAATGGACTGGAGGAAGCATAACCCATTAGCGTATGATTTTTTTGACAAACACATTATTGGTAGATAAAACGACTTCCATATGTTGTTTGTCAGATGTCAGTAGAAAGGATATGTATTTCATAGTAAAATCAAAAATAATGGAGTCAGAAAGCTAAGAGGCTACAGACAAAAAAAAAAAATCAATACTAACTCATTGCACAGCAAGTCTTTTTACCGTGTTATAGCGAAAAAAAGAAACTAAATCTTGTGTGAGGGCTTGTTGAGGCTGTTTTTTATGAAAAGGCCATTCTAGCAGCAGTCACAATTACCGTTCCTGTCACCAGCGCTTTCCCGCTGACGCTCGGCCGTGGCGATACCGTGCAGCAGCGGGGCTGGGGGAACCCCCCCACGGGGAGCCGGGGGGGCAGCCTGCACCCGGCCCTGCACCCCCCCAGCACACCCCCCGGCTTAAAAACATGCCTATTTATGCCCCTTACCCTAAAACTGATGCTAGTCAGGGAACGTGTAGTTAATGCAATTTTATAGTAATCTAAGGATTTTTGCCCCGGTTACGCCGGCCACGGAGGATTTAACTGGGAATGCTGTCCTTCAGAGATGATTTGGTATTTTACACTTCCCATCTATATTTACATCTATTCACATCTCCCCATGTATATATAAATATATATACATACACAGACATCTTTTATAGCTGCTATTTTCATATTGCATTCATCTGTATTAACCATAATTTGAAATGTCACTTTAGAAATAAAATGTGTATTAATCCTTCAGATGCCACCCCAAAATTTCACACACACAATAATTAGAAACACCAGAGAATCGGATAAAAGAAAAAGTAACTTGCCTGCAAGGTCTACATAAAATATTCCCATTTCTTCGCTTATTTTTAAAGACAAAACTGGTGATGAAGCCTGCTAGGAATTTAACAAGCGTTGAAACAGATGCATTAAACAACTAATATCTTGTGAATGACCCATTAAATAAAAACATATTTTAAATATTCTTGTATAATCTTTAGGCGTAAATTTGTAATGCTTACTGGATTCATTGCTAATCTATAATCCTGACCATGAAAATGAACCCATGCCCTCACCTAAAGAGTTTTCTTTCAAGCGGGTCTAACTTAAGAATCAAAGCAATGACATAATACACCTAAAATATTCCTCAGAATGTATGTTTCTTCATATTTTACTACTTATATTTAAAGGGATAGAGCTGGTTAATTTCACTGACCCATTTAAAATGTAATACAGTTTAAGTACCATGCTTTGAAATACTTACAGGAAAAAGTTGCTATTTTTTCTGCTCTTTTGTTTATGAGTTGAGGATTAAAAGATGAAAACACAAATAGATACCAGACTAAACAAACCAACTAGAGAGGAAAATATTTGCCCCTTCATCCCAGTTTCTTTAGGGTTAGCTTAGGTGATACCCTACAATTTTTGTACAACTGTATATATACAACTGTATGGATACAGTAACAACTGCATTATAGAACTGTGTGTTTTTTCAACAGAACCATGGTTTTTCACATGCCTGGTGCTTTTTAATTGCTGCCTATTTTTACTTAAGCTGCACAAACTGAGATATTCAAAGGAAAATGAAGTTTTAATCTAGACAATTTGCAGCAGGACAGACAAAAATCTACACGGCTCTAAGACATACTGTCTTCTACAGTGCACTGCACTGAAATATTTCTATTAAACAAAATGAAAGCACCAGGAGGAGGAGGGAAAATCCAGCAGGATGGGTGGGATTCACTTCATTTTTGTCACCTCTAGACTTTACAAAACTCGGAGCTCTGGTTTTTAGGGGGTTTTCTCCCCCCTCAAATCTTTTCTCCCTGCAGGAGACAATTAGCAACGGCTAACGGGGGTTATGAACCATAACCCGACCCAGGCGCGCACGCCGGAGCCCGCAGGTATTTGCGGAGCGTGACCTCAAGTCCCGACGCCGTTCCCGGCGTCCGAGCAAGGATGCCCGGGCTCACCGGCCGAGCTGCGCGGACAACCTCGCTGGTGCCTTCAGCAGCCACCTCGGGGCTGGCGAGACCCTCAGAGGCGAGACCTCCTGCACCCGCCAGCCCGGTACAACCGTCTTACGGAAAACCGGAGCGAATCGGCTAAGAAATGAACTACTCCGGCCAGCTTTCATGTTCCGAGGCCCTTCTCCCCCTGCCCGGCTCGAGCCAGGTGAAACCCTTGGAGGCGGTGGGATCCCCCCCAGGGATGAAGGCTACCTCACCCCCGGTTTGCCACCTGGGTTGCTGAGCAGCCCGGCGAGCAGCCCGGTCTCTGCGGGGCCATTAGAGGGAGGCACCGCCACGCACAACGCCGGCCGCATCCCCGCCTTTGTCTGAGGCGTTCGGAAAATTGCAGATGATTGAGCCCCGAAGATGCTGCGAGCCGAGCATCCCTGCCGGGGTGCCCGCCGACGTGCGGCCGGAGGGGGAGTGGGGATTAGTTTCAAAACTACCTCTTCCCTCTAACGACTTTAAGTCACGATAAAAACTGCTTGATGCCTCCAACGCTTCCGGATCCCCTTAGCTGAGTCGAAGCGCCGTTTCAACACTTGGCCACACTATTTCCTAGCTGTTGAGATCTCCAAAGAAATAACTTCTTCCAGCCAAAGTCGCAGGCACAATAAAACACACTCCAAAATGAGCAACCGTGGCCAGAGAAAGTTTGTATTGTTAATTTGCATTCTTCAAGCTTAATTGCAAGTACTCTGGTACTAAAATTATGATGTCTTAAAATAGCATGTTCTAAGTACCCTAGTACTTACTAGAGAGAGTACTGCAGTACTTACTGTTTGCTATTTTAATGCATTATAATGATAACTTAGCTTTCACAGTATTTTAAAACAAGTCTGGACACTAATAGCTTTTTCTTTAAAAAGAATGGAAGTATTTGGTATAAAATCAAGCAGAAGAGACGACGGGAAACTTTAGCAATCGAGTTCTGAATTTAAGAACATTTAATTTAAGCAATTTAAGAACCTTTGGATTTCTACTCTAGCCATGCATTTAACCTGCACACAGGTTACCTCCACCCTTGCGCTTCTCACACGCGTGCTAGTTCCTCCATTCACTCACAGTTTGAGGCCTTTTGGGGTATTTTTTAAAAAATTCTGGGAAAAAGTCAAACTCGGGTAGCAAAGTGGCAGGAACCAGCCCTAATATACTTAAGATTGCCGAATATTTTCCTCCCCTGAGTAGAGGGGGCAAAAGAAACCCCGGCCGGGGCCGGCAGCGCGCGGGCTCGGGGGGCCGGTGAGCTGGCTGGCCGTCTGCCGGCCGCCCCCCACCGCCCCAGAACCGCACGCCAGCAGCCCGCCGGGAGAGCCGGCGCAGCCAGAGCAGGGCACACCGCATTTGTCACTGTGGCTAATATCAGAGATACGCCGCTCTTTTTTCTCAGCACACAAAAGCAAGATATGTAATTCAATGCTCAATTTACCCTTGTCTCGTAGGAGATTTTTCCCCGCTAATTGATAGAAATTAAGCCATTAATCAAGCCACTAGCCATCATTCAAACCAGGGAAGATGAATACAAACTTTCATCATAACCACCTTCCCCATTTTAGTGTTCATTAGCATTAATTTTTAATGCAATTATGCTATTCTTTTACGCTGAGCTCATAAATTACTGCTCTTTTGTTGCTCGCTGGCCTTGTAAAATCCAAGGTAATGCTTTGTGCTCTGATCTTAAAGGCAATTACTGGGTTCTTCTATCTTTTATATATCCCCATCCCAAATAACCTCTATATTGTATGTACAAACTAACAAGTGTATATATTACATATACGTATAATATATAACAATTTGTCTATGTTAAACCTATACACGTATCTATTATACACACTCAGATAAATAAAAGTATTTCTGTATCGTGCCACACCCCACTATATACAGGGATTCAACTGTACAGAAATAACAGTAAAACGTTATTGCACACTGGATGTACAGAAAAAAAATGGGTGTATTGCAGGCCACGGTGGAAATAAGATTAGTAGCTGAACTTGGGCTGTGGATGAGGCACACTGTACGACATGTAGGACAGCAGGGCTGAAACTTTGCAGGTGCTCAGGCTTTTGCATGGACCGTTTTTTGTTTACACTTCAAAAAGTGATGCTGAAAGCTGAAGACAGGCAATTGCATGTGCCCAGGGTTTGTTTTTTTTTTCTATTGTATGTTATAGCATGTGCTAACATCCAGAGAGTCTTTCCAAGATGCAGTATTTAATATGTGTATTTTAACAGTCCCATGGTATCACACACTGACACACGGTGCCACCATGATGCTCAGTGTCAGTAACGGTAACTTCCATGCTTTTATTCCAGTCCATATATTGATTCTCAGTAACACATCAGGGGAAATGCACAGCAGCTACAACCACCTCTGGTTGCCCTCAAACACTGAGTACAATTGAAGTGGCTAAAGGAAAAATGAAATGTAGATTAGCAAATTGTTGTTTGTTTGTTTTTAATTATTTTTCTGCTTCTTTCCTGGGCCAGGCCTTTAGCTGGTACATGAAATAATGCCATTCACACCAGCTAAACATCTGTCTAGCACCAATAAAATATGATACATGTATTTAAAATCCCATTTCATCTAGGCCTTAGCCAGCATAAACAAGACAATTCTGAGTTAAGTGTCATGCTTATCCCATAGATTCACTCTGGTCTCTCAGATAAATACCCATCTGACATGCAGTAAGTACACATGTAATGTTGGCACGGCCACAGAGATCAACAAAAACCCATTTTTTAACAGAAAATAAAAGACTCCACACAAGGGATTGTGGTTTAAGCAAACGGATACAATTTCTGTTAAATTTAACCAAAGGAACGGTCTCCCCTAGCTTCACAGGCTCCTTAATTCATCCCTTTTTTCTGGCGAACACAGACACGGGCTCCACACAGAGATGCTCTAACTTGCTTCTTTACGATGCCGGCAGCCAGCAAAGCACTGAACGGTCTCGGTGCTGGCACAAACGCTGCCCGAAACAGCATGGGCAGCAAAACACACATAATCCAGTAAAACCATCAGTACGATGCTCTTTCTACTTACTTTCTCACTTTGAAGTAGGTAGCGCAGAGGTACGGGCGTGAATATGGATGCGGCTGTAATATGTAAACTGCAGCCGGCCAAATAAATTAATGTATTTTGTGATTTAGACTCTTTCCGTTATCCCCACTCTATCAATCTGCCTCTGATGCAACTTGTAACACTACAAATCCTGAAACAGTTTTCAGAGACTTGCTTCATGAAAAAAAAACAACCCACAAAGCAAACATGACCCAAACCAAAGGAAGGCAGCAAGGCAGGCTGTTCCCAGAACGGGAATGCTGCTACCCAGGCTGATTACCTTGGCCTACGATGATACCCCAATCCCAAACGTTCTTCTAGCCAAAGACATTCCTATTTTTTCTCCCAAGTTTGGTAGAAAATAAAATTTGAGATACCAAAAATACCTTAGCCAAAGTTTTTGCGAGGCCTTGCAGAGCCCACTTGCAAAAGATTATTCTAAATCCGTATCGATGACCTGTTAAGCCATTGCTTAAGACTTCTTTTTTATATATATAGATTATACACTGCCCCGATAACAATACTTGTAGTGAAGACTGCCTAACCCGTTCTGCTTAAAGATCCTGCTTTGAGTTGCTTGAACCTGAAATGTTTTGGGTGAAAGTCTTCTGTGCTCCTATCTACCCCACGCTTCATGTCTTGCAGAAGATTTCAGTCTAGCTGTTTAGGAAGACACAGTGAGACGGCATTGATTCGCCAGTTATTGGCAAACTTGACTTCTAAAAATTAAGTTACTGCTTTTGCCCTTCTAGTCAAAATCCACCCTCATTTAGTCAAACCATAACACTTGGAAATCCTGTTTACTCCTGCTTTACCAAGATTTCTTATTTTTCAGCCCCAAAAGACTGAAGATAGGCTCAATATACACAACTTTGCACGGTTTGTTATGTTCAACACGCGTCTACAGGCTTAAACCCCTCAGACTTTAAATGTTGCTGCTGCTCCAGGTGATGGTGAAGACGGTTTAACAGAGCCAGGCGTCTGTTTCTCTGGAGCTCTCCGCAGCTCCTGAAGTAGGGATGAAACCATGCCAAGTGGAAATGAAAAAGCCAGGAGAAACAGGCATGTTGCACAAATGGGAAAATGCGTGGCAAAAGAGATGGGGATGGAGGGAGAGCTGGTAACGTTAATTGCAGTTAATGTGCCCTGAAGAACGGTGTCCAATACCAGACTTTTCCTCCATCTCACGGGAAGAATCACAGCATGGCTGTTAACCACCCTGCCCGTTTTCTGCGGGAAATACAGGGTCTGGCCAGGCTGACGTACCAAACAAATCACGTGTGGCAACTGAAGTAAACGGGAGCCGAGTTTGGGTACATAAAATGCAAAATTAAGTATGCTGAAGACAATGTTCTGCTTTTAAAGTTCTCCAAAGCTGAAACCCCGTTATAATTCTGTCTCTGCTCTCTTCTTAAAACCCTAGAATTAATCATACTCACCTCACCAGGCTGTTGTGAGGATAAAAGCATTAATGTTTGTGACACATTGAGATCCTGTAGTGATGAGCCCCCAGAACAGCCCGTGAAGAAATTCATAATGCTGCTTTTAAGATGAGGTTTGAATAGCTACAGTCAAATAAAGTACAGATCTGCATATTGAATAATGAGAATATAAAACAATTAATAGTTCCTATTAACTAAAGACTGTCTAAAATGAAACAACACTGACTGAGGCAGAGACCTGAGGAAAATTATCCACTTAAAAGTCATAATGCTTGATTCTGTTTTTTTCCCTTAATTTCCAAGCGTTTGATTTGTTTTAATGCAAAGGTGCGGTTTTGGTGTGTGTGTGCACGAAGGTACATGTGCATTTGCGCACACACACACAAATGTGCTCCCTTCTAGACACAGCTCGGAATAGGGCCACGGGGATAACGCACGGGCTCAAACCTCTCCGCTAACAAGTACATCACTAAACAAGATGCCAAAATAAAGAAGAGCAGGAATGGATTTCAGATTTGGTTACCCTTTCTTTTTATATTCTTTAAGAGTATTTCTCTGCTCCAAACCTCTAATTCAGCTAATCCCTTTCACGCACTTCGAGGACGGAGCCTTCCCAGGTCACAAACGATCTTTTTTTCCCCTTCATGTCCCTTTTTACACAGCAGACAACGTTACCAAGTAAGTAGAACCAACCCCGCGTACCAGCAGCCAGCCTAGGTATTGCCGCGGGGTCCGTTTACCCCACGTGCACCCTGCATGCGCCCTGAGCTATATTTAAGTGCAACTGGAGAAGCCTGGGGAGGGATGCTGGCAAACTAGGATGGGCTGGAGGCAAATCAAAGACTAAAAAAAAAGGGAAAAAAACCCTTTTCTTACAATTGCTATTGGAGAAAACAATTAGAATAAATTCCTTCTCTGGGGAATATGTGTAGTAAAGGAATTTTCCCCATGTCCCAGTACCTGGAGCCCCCAAAGGCCTCTCTCCTGATGGAAAAAGGCCTGGGTACTGATCGAGACAGGGTAAAGCGTCCCTCTAGCTCTCTGTTGCTGTTGGCACGAGTCCTTTAAGCCAGCCTCAGCCCAAGAAAACCTGAAACCTAAGTGGCTGACTGTACAACTCAATTTTTTTGTTTTAGTCAGCAAAAATCTTCAAAGGGAGGGCGTGCGGTGGGTTACTTGGGCAAGGGGTTTCCTCTGCGCCTGCTCCCTTGTCCAGGGAAGCCCCGGCACTGGCCACCTACCCAGCTCGGGGAGGTCTGGAGCTCGGGACAGACAGGACTAAGCATTTGACACCGCGCACTCTATTTACCATTTATTTGCCCTTTGCTGTATAGTTTTGTTTGTTTCTGTCGCATCTGTTGGCTTCTTTCATTTTTCACGCATTTCTCGCATTTCAAAAATAGCGTTCAATTCATCCTCACCCTTGTAAAATTTATTTACCCCGTGTATTAAATGTATTTTTGTTTAAATTGGAAAAGAAACTGATGATTTGGAGACAACTACAAAGTGGTATTTCATTGCTGGAAGGAGCCTACGCATGATGTGGTTTTACTGTCAAAATGTAGATCTGGGAATTTTGCCATGTTAAATTATAGGAACACAGGCCCAGCAATGGGGTAATACCTTAATGCTTCAATGTGAAGGAAAGTAAACATAACTCAATTAAAATGTGTACTGTGGGGATTTTTCTGACACTCTATATACTTGGGAAAGCTGCCACCTACCCTGACCTCTCTGTTATAATTATGTATGTCATCTTAAATGTCATTAATTTAGTCTGTATTTCACTCATCCTACATGTTTACTGAGTGTCTGGATTTTTTCCTTGACTTTAATAACTTATCTTTTTCCAGTGAAGAAAAATACTTAAATAAAACGAACGACACAACTTTATGGCAATTACTTTGGAGAACAGGAATATAGCCTTAAAAATAATAACTAGCAAATATTTAGATGTTTGATGCTTTGAACGTATGTATTTCTTGTAAATTCGGTGTGATGACTTACACATGAACTTAGAGGAAATGCGTATGTTTCTGTGGGATTGTAGTCTAAATCAAAAAGATAAGGCTCTTCTGACTGCAAATAATTAATTCATTTAAAGTCCACAGAGCCATTTCTCATTTACATTGAGCAATGTATTCAATTACTCCTCTAAGTATACATTATAACACAAAATCAGACTACAGTTACGGTACCCTTACTGATATATTTGACTGTTCCTGCTTTCTAGCTCTCTATTTCATAATGTTTAATTATCAAGCGTGTTCCTTAGAACTAAATGGCTAAAATAGCTAAATGATCTTAAATGATACACAACTTTTAAGAAGTATCCCTTTAACATACGGATAATTTTCCACTGTAATTTTTCAGACAGCCTCACAAACGTCGGGAGACAGCACCCCACAGCAAGCACAGGACCAGAGCAGAAACCACTTGGATCCATCTCCATCACGCCGTATCGACACAGAAAAAGAATGAAAGCAGCTGTTCGTACACTAATGATTAGTCCTTCGGTACAGTTCAATAAGCACATGAGAGATTATATAGTATGCACATATTTAAGTTAAAATAATCATTAATTTTTTGCAGCAGAGTAAGGAGCGGGTGGAATGCTCGCTCAGAGATGCCAGGCTGATGGGGCAGGGCGAGCCTCCCGCATCCGCAGGCACACGGAGTCTCCTAAAGCCCTTGCCTGCAGATTGTCCTTTTCTTGTTTCAGGAGCCTTAAAATACGGTCTTGGAGACCCTAACCCTTCATTTGTAGTTCACAAGGCAACTATTTGCAAAATCTCGGAGTTGGCTGATCATGCGGCAGTCCCCAGAATATCGAGGTACAGACAGATCAGAACCTGTACCTGGGCTAAGTAGGGGCAGCAGCAGCTACACAAGAGCTACAGCTTTTGAGAAGAGAAAAAGCGTAATAACAGTAAAATAAGACATTACAAGTTTTGCCCATTTAAAGATGTATTAAATGGAAGAGAAACCCTCTCCCTCCAAATCCACTCGGCATTTAAAAGACCGTCTACCTTTCACTTAGAAATAGCTTTGCTTTAATTTTCACAACTTACAACCCACAAAAGCGCCTATACTATTTACTAATTTTCCAGCTGGTAAATTGATTTTGTTATCTCTTTATTTGCTTCTAATGCAATGGGAGAACTACTCCAGTTTTTAGGTCCTCAGTTGGCATCACAGACACAAACAATACAGCTAACAGCTCAAGGAAATTGTCATTACTGCTAGAAGCCAAAAAGCAGAGTCTCTACCTACAAAATTTCTTCATATAAAGCACTGTGAGTACTATAGTTATTTTTAGGTATTATTTTCTACATATATTTAGATTTTGTAGCCACCTCAAAATTCTTCAACTACGTTGAATTAATTACTTGACAAAGAGTTTTAAACTTAAAATGTAAATACTATATGCCTTTCTTGAGAAAAAGAAAGGAAATGTATGTATCCTCTGACACGTATGTAAGCCTGAAATCCCAGAGGCGTACTTTTATTGCTTCACAATCCCCTTTTTAAGTATAAGCCCAAGAAAGCTCAACCGTACACTGGGAGAATGAAAAGAAAATGATTGGAATATTCCAGGAAATCGAAGGATAGGCTCTCCTTTCCTCTGCTTTGGTTCCTGGTGGGAAGTTGGTGCTTTCCCCCCGGCTGGGAGCTGTGACGTAAATTGATTTCTTTATTTGCTTCCAAAGTAACGGGAGCACCACTCCGGTTTTTAGGTTCTCAGTTTGCATCACAGACACAAAGAACACAGCTAACAGCTTTTGGAAATTTTCATTACTGCTAGAAGCCAGAAAGCAGAGTCTTTACCTAAAAAACCTGTTTACATAAACCACTGTAAACCACACCAGGACTTGGCACGAGGACAGCATGTCACGAGTTTGCTCAGTCTCTGCTATCGCCACCAGAGTTGAAAGCCCCCCCAAAAGTGTTATTTTTTGCATCTATAGCTGCTGTAGAAATTCAGGTCAACTCTAAACACACCAAAACATTATGAAAGCGTTTCTGGCGGTGATGGTGTAATAGTTTTTGACTGAATTGATTGTTCCCTGACAATACGCGACTCAGCCTTGCAAATGCATCAACTGTGTAATGAGGAGCTATTAAGTCTATTGATTTTCTGATTCCAATTGATAGCTAACAGGCCAAAGCTACACATCAATATTTGCGTAACTAATACCCAAGAGCTAACAATTTTGACAAATGAAAACCTCAATAGACCAAACAGTGCAAATTAATGGAAATTTAAAGACCAAACCTCAGAATTTAAGTGAAATATTTTATGAATGGATAAATATGCCTTATATTTCTGGAGGATTCTGGGTTTTATATGGGGGAAATAAGTAAATATATAGAAACTCCCAGAAGGTTGCTCTTTTCTTGGTACCTAAACTGGTGAATTCTGCAATACAGAACAGCAAATCCGAGATGTCAGCTCCTAAAAATAGACTGTTTCAAAATAAGTAATTGAAATTGAATACTTCTGACTAATTTGCTAAATCAGACAAAACACATGCATATTGCAATGGTACAAACACATCTCCAGATTGCACAGTTCTGTATATAGTTATTAACACAACTGGAAACCAAGATCTCACAATCTCCCCTACCCTTGACCTTTCTTCCGGTTTCACATTTTGTTGTTGTTGTTGTTTCTAAATAAAGTTGGAATATCAAAAAAGAAGCAGTGAAAATATACTTATAGCTTCCTCTTGAGCAGGATAAATTTTCTTTTTTTTTTTTTTTTCCTTTTCTTTTGAATAGACAAAATGAATGCCTAAGGTAGAGGAGGAGATGATGATGACATTGGCAATGCGTGCAGCATCCGCACGTCCAGCCCCCCTCTTTCAGAGCAGCTCTTCACCTGTGACCAAACTGGAAGACTTCTCTCCCCCTTCCATTTTCTTGGGACAAAACAAATCCATTGACGGTTGTCCACAACCCGTCTTTTCAAGATCTCTGACCACTCTCCTCATGCTTCATCTTTGCTGCCTGGGATTATTCAAGGGGCTTATGAGGGGACTGAAAATCAGATCTTTTTACTTTCCAAGACGAGAAATCCTGTCCCTTTTGCTGCCCACTCGTTTCACACACCGCTGTTTATTTTCCCTTTTAGAAGCAGCTTTTCAATATGTAGCTATAAATTTTTTTTTAAATGACTGAAGTCAGATAACTAATTACGTGATTGCTTTACAATCCCATTACCTTAACTGATGCTTGTCTCAGACTTATCCTTTAGCACAAATAAATGCCATAAAGACAACAGTAAAATACACAACATTAATGAAGTACAGAAGCCATTTTGGTTTTTCATCGGTCTTAAATTTTGAAGACAATTTCAAGACTTTTAATTTGTAAAAAAAGGCATAAATTTCCCTGTGAAAGAGACCATAACTTTAGCTGTATTTTCACTTTTAGAATAGAAGTAGTTAAAAATTGACTATTAGATGGTCTTCTGCAATTGGCTTGTATGAGTGTGCCCCACCTCAAACACCTTTTCAAAGACAGCAACAAAACAGAACTAAGGTGCCAATTTTTCATCTAAAAACGTGTCTTTGAAAGGATTTGAAATCAAATATTTTTTAACATGATGCTGATGAAATGCACTGACTTATGGTACATACCCAGGAAGGGAAAATAACTTTGTTAGTTGAGGTTGTAGCTTTGAACCATCACCATCTACTTATGGAGGGAGAACCTGCTTTACACTTTACCCGCTTCGATATCTTTACAGATGTAAAAATAAAACTTTAATTATACCTGCTGTATTTTCTAAAATAAAATGACTCAAATACCAGCTTCAAAATAGTTTTCGTATTTATGCACGTCTTCTTGATGTTGTATCTCTCCTTGAAGGATCCCATGTACTTATGTGCTTCATTCCAGGAGAAAATTTATCTGATTTTTTCCCTTCATAAAAAGCGTAGGAAAAGAGACAAATGCTGCTTTATATTTTAACATAGAGGCAAAGCAAGACACTTCCACAGATGATATAAGAGAAGTTATTATTTTTAATCTACTTTTCTTTCAATTTCCTTACAATTTCCCTGTAACCATCCGCAGGCTTTGTGCATTGCTTCCCTGTTCCATGGATTCTCAGCTAATGCATGAAATAAAGCCTAATTTTAGAGTATTCATATGCAAACAGAAGGATTAAAATAAAATGTTCTTCTTTCCAGGTGAAGTATGCATGGAACAAGAGTGGCACTATTTCAGGCAGGACCCCTTCACTCCACAAAGTGCAGCTGGCTCAAAGCAAATCCAGGCAAGATCGACACGGAGGAGCTGTGCACAATATCTGTGTTTCCATCTTTTCCTAGCATTGAACTGCAATCGTGTAAATTATATCTTTTTCTTAAGAGGCCATGGTGTTATTTGAAAACCTATCATCTCAGGAATTGCAGGTTTAAAGAACAGCCTGCTAAACTTCAGCATTTCCCCAAATTACGCTTTGTTTTTCAGTTGCCTGTGCCTAGTTTCATCCCCAGGAACCCCATTTCCAGCGATTCTGGCTCCTATGGATCAGGAGCCCTGTCCCTCCAGGTCCACATGCCCAGGCACCAACAAAGGCAAGAAATTTGGGAAACACATTCCCAGTGCCACATTCACCATTCAGTGCTGGTGAACACTAAAATATACCACATTTATGATGAAAAATTCATGGTTTCTTGCCATTTCTGTAATCACCAAGGATAAACTTTTTAAACTGAGAGAGAGATTTGCAGGTTGAACATCTTGCTGATCACTTCCTATTAATTTAAATAAATCTAATAAAAGGAAATAATTTTCTAAAGTTTTCCTCAAAAACTTAGTTCTGCAGAGTGCAAGTATGCATTAAAAATATATCTGGAAGAGCCCATCTTCTGCGTGCATGAATCACAGCAAGCCTTTACAGTCAAAGGCTATTTCATATCAACACAACCCTATTTTCTGCTCATGAAACTTCCATTCTGGTTCACATTTTTTACATAAACCCAGACAGCAAGTGGGTAAAAGGCATCCAAGACATTTTAAGGACAGATTGGCCATCTTGCAAAGGAACTCACTGCAGTACATAATGTTTCCTAGTGGGAGATGCCAGGGACCTTTCCTGATCAATAGAGCCTTATATTAGCACACTTCTCATTTTTACAACACCTAAACTGGAAAACAGCATTTAATGGCTCGTGTAGATTTCCTGACAAACGGCCACTCCGTCTATTGTATTTGCTTTATTCCCTTTAGAACTTCATCTTCAAAACTGTATTTTACACAGACAACCTGCAGCTGGAAATCCAGTAAACAAAATTTGAAAAGCACAATACAAACGGCAACCGTAGAAAAGCATGGGAAAAAAAGAGCTGCACAAGCACAGGATTTCTTCAGCAAACATCTTCAGTTAATTTCTGCAACACGTAATATTTCAAGATGAGTTTCCTCTTCTCCACTTATTCTGCCCTTCAAGAAACCCCAGTCCTCGCAAGCATGTGATGCTTGTGATAAACCAGTCAGGTTCCAATGGTGATTTCATTAGATTAACACACCCCCCCCCCAATAATCGTTGTCTAATTAAATCACAGTGGCAACATTCCTACTGGCTCCAAATTTTGCTCGATTGCGAATAATCAGGCTTGATCAGCCCGTCAGCAGACGGAGATGCCACACGAGGTGCCCTGGGGTGGACATGGCCCTCACCCGTCCCATTGCCCCTGGGACAGAGATTGGAGAAGCTCATGGGCACCCCAGCCCCACAGACACCCCGCCAGCCCACCTCAGCAAGAACTGACCAAAATGTTCTTAAAATAATGATAGGCAAAAGCAATTTATCCCAGTTTTTTCCTAAACCCCTCGTACTGTTCTTTTTACAGTTTATGCTTCAAGTGTTTTTAAAAACTACAAATACTGCTTTTTAGGACTTTAAGGGCAGCTGGCCTAGGGCTGCGTGCTTACCTAGGGTTAGGCTGTGAATTTAACAAATATTTAAGTTGAACACATTTCTCAATAACTTTGCCACTAGTTCCAGCCCTGCTACCAAGAAGTGACTATTTACTGATAAAGGGATATTTTTACCCAAAGCACTGTGCAACCTTTGCAAGTCAGCAATGTTGAAGAGCCAAAAATCTCCTTCCTTCTATGTGTCCTTACCATGTCCCCCTGCTCCTCCCCTCGTGGCATTTCCCCTTCTGAAAGATGCCCGTTATATTGCCGTAGCCAAATGGGATATAATTTCCCATATCTTTTTACCTTATCAGATCACTGATGTTTTGATTTATTAATGTCAACTTTGGATTTAAATGCTATCACACAACATACATGATGTCCTTCATGTAAAAGCCAAGCGTGATTTTACCAGTGGGACTTGGCTCTGTCCCTTTAAATGCCTGAACCTAAACCTCAGCTCTGCTAGAGACATCCATAGGCAATTTCCCTCTTTATTTACTCTGTTTATTCCCCCTGTAATTTTTTTCAATGCTTCAGGTTACACATTAGCTGAGAGGAGTATTACAGTAGCTGTACAAAGTTTTTTTCTCTGCCTGAATCATTTCTTTCTGCACAAACTGAAGGAGGTTGGGATTTTCAAATACTTTTACAGCACAGCCTCTGTGCTTCCTGATGAAATACCTTACAGAAACACCCTGCCCCTTCACAGTGGTGTCAAAGTCGTGTGCCCAGTACAGCAATTGGAATTGGACATTAAGGAGGTAATTAACATTTCAATTCCTTTGAACTCAGTACACAGAACAAAATACAAACTGTAATATCATGTGACCAGTGTTACAAAACCACACACGAATAAACTTAACCCTGGCCATGCCGAGAAGAATGTGCTGTTTCACTACATTATTAGTACATTATTATTCAAGAAAACATACTTTTTAAGAGCAGGAGCATTTTCTTTTCCTACCCTTCCAAATTTTGCCAATAAAGCAATATGTTGCTGCAACAGACCTTCCTATTTACTCTTTTGGGAACTTTGTTGGTGCTGTGAAAACACAAATACATTTTCTTAAGACCAAGCTGAATTGGGGCTTCCGAATCCAAGCCACCCTGGCCACGTGCCCACGCTCAAATTGAGGCGGAGAGAGTCCCCGAGTCCTTCACCCCCCGGTTAGCTGAGCATCCCACTCCTCATGGACGATGGCTGCTGGGAGGCACACGGAATCCCCGGACTCTGGCTTAGAGGGAAAATCATAGAATCACGGAACGGTTTGGGTTGGAAGGGACCCGAGGTCATCTAGTCCAACCCCGGTGCCGTGAGCAGGGACATCTTCCACCGGCTCAGGTTGCTCAGAGCCCTGTCCGACCCGACCGGGAATGTTTGGGATGGGGCATCGACCACCAATCTGGGCAACCTGGGCCAGGGTTTCACCACTCTCGTTGTAAAAAGTAAAAGATACGCAGGGGCAGAAGATGATGGGCAGGCACAAAGCAGGCTAAAATTTAAGGAACACATTTTAAAGTGATTATTAATTACAGAAGCTTTAATAAAAAGCCTGGAATTGATTACCCAAACAGCCATTCTCTATGGGGGGCTATCGATCCCCTTTCTGATGGTCCGCTCTGTTGAGAGAGAATACGGCCACAGAGAGTGGCCAGTAAAGATGCCACGTTTCATACCGCAATTTTATTATCCTTTACATTTTTTATTATTATTTGGATGCTTTTCCTAATATGCTGCGCTATGCCACTGCAACTGCACAAAACTTCACATTTTTACTTTATCCTTGATTTGTTTCTGCTTACTTTTAATTATAAAACGTCAATAAAAAGATTAAACACACATAAAAAAAGATCACAGTATGTGCCAGATGCTGAAACATCCTCCAGAGACTGGAAGCGCAACACCAGGTGTTTGTGTCAGACTAATGAAGCAACATTTGCACACAAGGGACACGAAGGGTGGAGCTGCAGAGACTTACACTTTGCTTAAAATCTGCCATTATGAAGGCAAAATTGGAAAGATTTGAAATAACAATTTTGATAAGACAATAAAAAAAAATGTATATAGATTTATCTATACTAAATGTATTATGTGTACTAAATAATTTGGAGACTTAACAGACTGAGTTCAGGTCACTGCCATAACAATGAACTTCAATAAAATTTACTGAACATAAACTATGACCTAAGGCAATAACTAATGAACTTAAGGGCATCCTAATATATTTCTGTATCATTGAGTAAAGCACTTTAACTTATTACAGCTACATGGCCTGACCTCATGCAATCAAATCCTTTTGTAGCAGATTCAACCTGTGTTTTTAATATCAATTACATCAAGGTACAGTCTTGTAACTTTTACTAAAGGAAGCATTAAGTAAAATAGCCACTTTGGCATGGATAAACTACTGGTTAGATTCTCCATGTGAGAGCTCTTGTCCAACAGGTTAAAGACGAGTATAAAAAAATAGAGCTTATAGTTTGGGCCGCATGCAGATTTTATAATTAAGGGATCTTCTAAAAGTTGAGTCCTCCAGGCTTTCTTGTACATCCTAACTTTTCTTTCGTGACCTCCCCCCCCATCTCTCAAAATCCACGCAGGTTTTACATCCCCAAAGCACCTGCTTTAGCCCAGGCACTGGGATGAATTCATCCTGCTCATTAAGCTCGGCAGCGTAGGAGGCAGAGAGGAGCGCTCCTCGCAGCTCCGTCTATCTACGGAGGATTTGGGGTAGGAAATTCTGACCTCAGTTTGTTGCCACTGAGAGTTCAGTAAGCCAGCACGAGCTTAAAGGACAGCACTAATTGCATCACGCTGGTGAGATACCAGGCAGCTCACATACGCAGAAGGCAGAGTAGAAGCAAATCTTCTGATGCTTCAATATCTAATTAAACTGTCTCGCTTGGTAAAATAGCGTTTTATTCACACTATTTAGTAAAAAGGGAGTTATCTGAATTTCTTCTTCTTCTGAATTTCTAATAATGCTACTGCAAGAAGCTGAAAGGGTAGAACAAGAGAATTCCAAATCAGAACTGTAGCTCTGAGACTATGCAACGTACGGGGTTGACTCAGGACAGGGATCTATACTGGTTTAACGATAACACTTTAGCCAAACCAAATCTAGACTTTGAGGCACTGAAAATTTGGATTCAAATATTACAACTTGGGCCCACCACATTTATACAAACTACATTTCATTCATTTTTCATCAATTAGTTAAACCTTTACCATTTTATTTTCTCTTACCATTTCTTCACGGCAACCCCTTACTGATGCTGTCCCTTCACGGGTTTGAGTTAAATGGCAGAAGATAGTTGAGAAAATGTTGAGATTCTTCCCAAACTGATCAAAATGACTCCTTAAGTACCTGTGTGTTACCTTTCTTTTTAAAATACTTCAGACTAGACTTACATATCTATTTGATATGAAATAGAAAGACAGGAGAAAACACCCTTTAAAACCACTTGCTGTGCGCACATATACGCTAATTTAACTAAATCCATAAAATATATTGTTTTGAAAGTCCATTTAGGCTACAGCGATACATTATATCAGTTGTGCAAAGCACTATTTTCCTGCTCTGATTTCAATCCTATTAACCCACACTTTCCAAAACCTGCCCTACGAGGTTAGGCGCATTCCCTACCCGGAGTGCAGCGAGATCACTTCGGATACAAACTCCAAGCTCCTTGCTAACGCCAGGCTAAACCTCCAACGGAGGTGTCCCTAAAGCAGCACGTCCATCTCGGTAAAATCTGCGAGTACCACATGCGAGATGTGTTTTATTTCTCTGTTTAAAGGACAATTGTCTCCCAGCACTAAATGCTTTAATGCCTCTCTTGTTTGCATTCCCTCATTCCTCCTGCCCACGTGGGCTTCATTTCCAAGCCTATTCAAAATGATATTTTCCAAGCATGTGCCACATGACTTGTTCATATAAACGGAACAAATTAAACTGTCTCCACATATATCCTATCACATTTGTAGCCCTGATTTCTCTCCTTAACACGTGGCCAAGACACCGTATTATCTGCCTGCAGAGGTTGACCTCAGGATATTAGATTCTGCCACATAGCTCTCTTGTACTAAACCGAGGGGAAACACTTAATCACCCCTGCCTTTTCAGGAAAAAATCAACTTTAAATTTGCCATGATGAAAAATCAATAAACCAGTAATTGCTTGGCTTATCATTGCGTGGAGGAACAAATTGGGAAGCGAAGCTTAGCGTCCACACAGATTTCAGTGAAACACACAGAGTTTCAGGATCACTAAGCCAGAAAAGGAAAAGGTCTCAGAGTGATAATTAAATCTACTCATGCTGATTTTCTGCCAAATTTATTTCCCCAGAGTATATAAAAATGTTTCACTGCTTACTGGGTAGGCATAACTAATCAATTCAACACTGGGCCAACACACACGAGAAACAGAAAATGCAAATTCCAGGATAAAGGCATCAGGACAATACCCGCCCTAGCGCGAGCACCACCGTCGCATCGATTTACCTATTGATCGGTTTCAAAAGAACAAACCGTATTTAGTTGCGTTCTGAAAAACTTCTTCTCCTCGTTACCCGATGCAAACCCTTCCGTACGTGCATCTCCATCGCGGACGGCACGTTGCTGCGAGTGCCGCCCGCGCAGCAGCATCCCCAGTTCCTCCTCCTCCTCCTCCCCCCCGCACAACTGCAGGACACGTGCCTCATGACAAGGTGTATTTTAAATTGAAAACTTAAAAATATTATTATGCACGGTATACTAAGAGAAACGATCCCCAAATCTCACAGCAGTGCAGTCCAACGCATCTGAATTTTCCTCTCGCAGCACATCATCGCGTGCTTTATTTCAACTCCTGCTATAACCCATTTCAGCTACTTGGAATTGGGCTTGCCAGGCCTGGAGTGAAAATCAAGTTTGACAGTAAAATCCCCTTATGATTTTGATGCCATTTTTCAGGCGGTCCCGAATGGAAACAAGTAAACAAAAACAAAGTAGAAACCCCCCTCCATTGAAAATACTCTTGTAATACAGAAGTAGTGCGGTTTTTGTTAATAGACCTAATTTCATGCAGCAAATTAGCATAGCTCCAATGGAAGTGCAAATGTAATCAAACTGAAAAATTCAAATGAGACGGAGGGAGCCTTTTTCTTTCTTTCTTTGCTTTTTTGTCACCAAAAAATCATTTTGCTGTGTGTCCTTCAACTGGCTATAGGGACTATGGTAATTAAAACATTTAAAACAGCACAAGCCCCCAGTCTCTAATCTGGAGCTCAGGTCAGCTGTCTGTAGATTCTAATTTGTCCTCGATTTGTATTCATGACAGGAAAACGCTGCATATTTAACAGCAAACCAGCAGGAGGGGGCATTGGTGGGCTTGGAGGTCAAATAATTTGATTTCCGAGCAGATTACATATAACATCCAACATCTAATCTCACACCTGATTTGGCAATAAAATTACAATAAAAGTAATGTTAAGACACCCTCGCTATAGGGTGGGGGGTGAATAACCAGTTTTCACGGGCTGAGGAACAATTGCTTTATTTGCACAGTCGGTTTTGCTTACTGCAGCAAGGAAGCTCAACTTTTCTTGAGGAAAGGTTACAACGGCATCGCATGCGCTTGCTGCCTACACAGGCTGACAGCTCAGAAATTTCCTTTTGGAGACTTATATTTAAAACCATAAAATGGTGAATAGTGGAGAATTCAATTTTTTTTTTTTAAATTCAAAATTTAGAATATTTGATTTTTTTTAAAATTGCCTTTGAAAATGGTTTACAACAATTTATTGATGAATCTACGGATACTTTAGGCAACCACTCTTGTTTGTAGATGAGCAGACAGAATAAGGTTCATCAGGCAACAACTGCCAAAACCCAGGGCAACTTTTGTAACTGGGCGTTCCTTACAGGACTTACACAATTTCATTATTAACATTTCAACCAGAAGGGCTTGGGGGAGCAGGCAGGGAATCACTAGGAACAATTATGCACATAATAAAATAGTTGTGTGAATTAAAAAAAAAAAAAAAATCAAACAGAATTGATTTTTTACTTCCAACCCCCCCCTTATGCAGTAGAAGCTAATCCAGTGAGACTTTAATGATCAAAAATATACAAAATTGTTCTCTACATAACCAAACATAGAAAAGATGACAAAACCTAAATCAGTCTAAAGTGTGTGAAATAATTGCAACAATTTTTGTGCAATGCATGGGAACGCTGGGGAGAGGAGAAAAGGGAAGTGCATCGCTGCCCACTGGAGTCCCACCGCCACGCAGCTATAGGTAAGCTGTGAATTACAAGAGAGCAAAACAAAGAGGGTTCAAAATTGGCTACAGAAGCTGTAGGAGGAAGCGAGAAGGAAGACAAATTGCGAAAAGCTCTTTTTGCAAGCAAAGGATGTCGGCGGTACCCAGCAGATGGAACCCACGTGGCTGAGACGGGAAAGGGAACACGCTCTAGCACATGCACCGTGGTGAATGCAGGAAGGATAAATGTCTTGTCTGTAAATACATAAGGGACCTAAAACTACACAGAACTGGCGTTTGCCATTGTGCAAGTTCTCTGGATATCTTGCATGGACTTGGTATGCTTAAACACTTGATACGCAATTTAATAAGGCCATTTATTTTCCAGTGAAAATAAACTATTCTTAATTGGTAGCTAACTCCTCAGACAAATTGACGAATTTTATTTAAGAAGCGTCTCTTCAGGAAATATTTTCTATTCATTTTAGAGCAGTGTAACATCCTTACAACTTTTTCAAAGACACCACAGGATAGTTTTTATGGTGCTTATTAATAAATGGAAAAGAAGTTTTCCTCCTGCTTTCGCTGTAAATTACCATTGTTTCCAATTCAGTAACCAACCCTTTTTCTCCCCCTCGCCTTTCCATAGTCGCCCTTTAGAATCACTGCAGGCAAAGCAATTGCTAGCATATGAGCCACTCACAATGGGACGTAATGAAAAAAACACAGATGTATTTTTCAAAACATACGCTGCAAATTTGTGCAAGCGGAGACACAATCACCTCACCCCGACGAGGCTCCAGGGCCCCGCAGCCCCCAGCTGTGAGCCTGTCTCTCTCATTCCTACAGCAAATCTCCCATTGCGGTTTTAAACGTGGCGGGTGGAAACGCTCCCCCGGGTGCCCAGCACAGCTGGCCGGCTCCAAAAACTGGGTACCGGGGTGTCATGGGGGCACATCTGGCTGTTTTGCTCCCTTTTTCATCCAGAACTGAAAGTGCCCCTTTCCCTTCCCCTCTCCGACAACGCACGCCCAGGCTATCCCGCTTGTCCACTTGCCTTTTCTTCTTCGGTCTCATACATACCTTCTCCGAGTAGGATTAACTTGGAGCGCAAATTAATTCCTCTTAGCATCCCATAGTCCCAAAGCAAAACAAATTAAATGAGTAGAACATTTTGATTTTGAAAGAAATTCACTACAGACATAGATTCGAAGAAGGGTAATTTTCCTGAGTTACCTTTTGTAGGTAAGTCCTAAATTATCATTGCGGGGATGTTAATGAAATACTTTCCACCACTTGGAAAACTGTTTTAAATTTTCCTTGCTGATAGATACTATTCCACTAACTCAGAATTTTCAAAATTGCCTTTGGAGCAGTGAGAGCTGAGGGCTTTAAAAAAGGCTTTTCTCAAAGATAGAAAAGCCAACTTGAGGTATTTTAAGATAAACTTATGATATTTTACAAAGTAGTTTTTCCAGTTCCAAAGAGACTTCACCGCACAGACTGAGAGCTGAATCGGGATGGCTGGAACCTGGGAAGGATGCTTTATTTTTTCAGCTGTCTCCATCTCTAGGTGAATAACATCAATTCAGTCGTGATGCTGACTGCGTCTGGGTCAGCAGGTATAATGCAATTCTGCCGAGGGAAATTAGTCCTGTATGAAGTCGTGAAGGATGCACAAAGCTTTAACTCAGCAGAGCTCGCAACTTAATTTTGAGAGACTTGGTAGAGATCCCCAGACCAGAAGCACTAGGCATCTACTAAAATACCATCCTTATCACTATTACATAAAATATATTTCCACATATATCCCTGAAACATTACATTCTGAATACAGCACCACAGTAATTCATACACCGTAAGAGAAACACAGTCTAATATGTGGGTCATCTAATGCAACAGGCTTAGGTGACTGTCTTCTCCTAGTTACATATTCTCGTCTCACAATCAGCCCCCGATCAGTCCCCGATGGACGGTTACACGATCGTATGTCGTATCTCGCTGGCTTTTTTAACGCATCCTCTGTGCAGTGAGCGAAGCGTAAAGCACAGCAGCACAGCCAGATGACGGAGAGGTGAAGACGTGCTGTGGGTTGACCCCGGCCAGCAGATAAGCACCCACACAGCTCTCGCTCACTTCCCCAGCGTGACAGGGGACAGAACAGGCAGAGAAAATGCAAAAAAAAAAAAAAAAAAAAAAAAAAAATTGTGGGTTGAGATAAACACAGTTTAATAAGTGAAGGAAAGATTTAAAAAAAACCCCAAGTGATGCTCCCCACCTTGGACCAGCAGCCTGATGGCCGGCCACTCTCAGAGCAACAACCACCTTGGCGGACAAGTAGAATGATTACTTAGGAAGAAGTTAGGAGGAGAAGCAAAAAAATCTGAGGGAACTTCTACCTCGGTCCTTTCCAAGCACTATGGCAGAAAAGAGGAGCTCCTCTCATTCGCAGTTCATTTAAATGATCAGAAGGGGAATTAAAAAGATTTCGAGTACCATCTTGCAGACAAGTCAGAAAAGAGACCACCTGAACTCTGAGCCATCTGGAACCATTACAAGACAGAGAATTCTTCTCCCGCAAGAACACAACCACATGGGAACAGAAAAACAGTTTATTAATCTAAGTTCCTAGATTTCTAACTCATTTACTAAGATGATACTCATATAATCTTGCTCCGCTTAATCCTCCTAGAAAGCTAGTGAAAGACTATGCATGGCAGATGGAAGCTGTATTACAGAAGAGGGCGAAACAACCGTATTCAGAGCCCTGATCTTATGAGCGGCCCTTCGCTATTAAGAAAAGAGGGAATTAACATCAGTGAGCCACTAGATGCTAGGAGAGTAGAGTATTGGGAACATACAGGCGTTGGTTTTTTCATTTTGCTAGGCTAGATAATACATGGGGTTACAGATTTTTACATGGTTGTATTTTTATATATACATAAAATGTATGTTGTGATACCTTTTTAGTGCAAGGGAATCTTCTTAAAGGCACAGATGGCACTTTGGTGTCTGCTCCCTATGGAAAATCATCATAAATGGGTTTCTAAATCATGTCCCAATCTTATTATATATATTATATAAACCCTCTCTGCTTACCGTATCCACAAGACAAATTAGCGGAAGTATATTTTATTTTGCAAGTGTTCTGGACACTACATTAGATACATTGCAAAGTATTTGAGGACTCGTTGCGCTCAGCTGCATCAGGGCATCACAGCTCTGAAGCACTGTCATTCCAAAATTGGGACTTTTTTTTTTTTAAAGTGTCCTGGATCCCCATCCTGCACACCAAAAGACCTCTTTCATACCCAATGGTCCATTTAAAGAGCTATGCTGAGAGCTTAATACACTCCTGAGGCAGCTTAAGTAAATCCCATAGGCTTCAAAGGCACTGAGCCACCTGCAGCGCACCGCTCTGCTTGCAGGACAAGCAGTAGGAATAAACACTCTGAGGTTGTCGTTGTCTGTGAACCTGTGTTATCAACTTTTACTTGAGACACTTCTGAATTGCTCCCAAGGTAGGTTTAATCTATAACACCCCCCCAGGGCAGCAGGACCGTGAGGCTCTGGGCGAATCTGCCGGTGCAGCGGTGGCAATACTCATTTGGGGGGATACTCCTGGATCCATCCCATTTAGATAGGATGCAGGAGCATCAATGTGTCTGCCATAATAAATTCTCGCAGCCTACCCCAGATAATATAATTAGAAAATTAACATAAAAGAAAGTGTTTCCTTCAGATGTAACGATTGCCCAATACTCTTTGAAGTGAAAAAAACCTTAGCATCCATTTCACTGTTTTTTAAACATCATTAACTAAACTAAAAGTTTATTAAATGTGAACACCTCCAACCTCTTACAGAGAATGAAATGCAATTGATTAGTTCAAATTTTTCAAAGATAATTACATGGTATTTTCCATTTTTGTCAAGTACAGCAGGGGCTTCAGGTACAAGATATTCAGTAAGACCCACACGTTACTCCTAAAACTGTGCAGGGCCAGCAGCAACTTCATCAGGAACAAAGACAGACTATAATTACCAGGAACTTGGTATGAGTGAAAGTTGACTGCCAAATTAACCAGTCCTCTGAAGCTGAGCCTAATGGGTGGACAGTGGTTAGCACTGAATAAAGCATTATCTCATAAAGCCAGTAAAAAAGTGTGCTAGAACAGGGTGAAACCGAAGAACCAGAGGTAGTGATTTCATCCACTGTTAGATGTGTGAATTTGGGGATTGCTGGATTGGTTTTTTTAAGCACTCAGTACATGCTAGTTGCTTTGGATTTACCTGATAATGCGAAACAAATTTTTTTGACTATTTCAGGAAAAAAAACCCCAACCAAAACCAAAACCAGATGAAGGGAATCAATCACATGAATTTTTAATAAAGATTACATTAGAGTTTTGAAATACATACTTAGCATACTTCACTGTAAGTCCCACAATTTGGAGCTTATTAAAGACATCTAAATCTAGAAACAAACAGGGGGTGGGAAATCACGTAAAAACATATAAATCCTGTAGGACAGCAACCAGCTGAATCAGACCTGCAAAGTATACTTTAAATCCTCATGTGTGAATGAGAAAATTAAGAAGCTGGTTTGTATCTGAAGTGCAAATAAGATTTAAATTGCCTTCAGAAATTATTGAGGCTGGAGTTCCAGCTAAAGAAAAAACTGGGTAAGGAAGAAAACTGGAGAAATTTGATTGTAACCAAAGAAACAGCACCTGAAGTCAGTACTGAAGAAGAGATGGCAACATGGAAACAGGTAGGATGTATTTTCCTAATCCAAAAATCTGGCTAATGAACTGTTCCAAAATCAAATAAGTATGTAAAAGACTTCCACAGAATTCAGAGCCCTTGGAGCCCTAAAGGACTGCAGCAGCTCAGACCAAGTTATGGAATGGCAATTCAGGGAAAGAAATGCAAGCTGAGATTAGCTTTTGAGACCGCCTGGTCGTTAGGAAGGATCCCTGGAAAATAAGGGTGTCAAAGCAGGATAAAGAGGAATCTTGTCGTCAGGAAACTGGTGGGATTCTTAAACAGAAGGCAGTGTAGTGGGGTTAAACACAGCACGCACGGAAGGAGAATCAGGCTCTGGTACCTCGATGGTATAGGAGATGAGAAGAGACGAAGGCACGACAGATGCAAAATTCAAGTTCCTATCTTTATCTTGAAGTTCAACTTGGTGTGCTCAGAGGGAGGAAAAGAGAGGGCAGACGCAAGGAGACTTTCCAATAAGACTAGAGAGATTGGAAAGAAAGATGATGTTTTGGAAAGACAGGAGGAGCTGGCATAGTAAAATTGTAAACATCGCTACCATCCCCTTTAGGTGTTTTTTCCATTTGCTACGTACTCAAGCAATCAACTACCTCTTCCCTTTTGCACTTTTCCTGGTTTGGTTTAGCCTAACAATTTTGTTATCATATCACACTGGGAATTAAAAATATCTCAATCTCTTAACTTCTTAAATTTCAAGCTGTCCTAAACAGCTTTATTTCATATCACTCTCCTCCACATATGATGTCCTGGCCCTAACCAAAATACGATTGATATTTGAGCACGACACTGATTTTCATAGTAAAGGAATCCATCAAAAGGCCAGCTCTGAAAAATACATCGTCTCCTCAAACATTACATCACCTTCAAATCCAGGCCTGTTTATTGGCTGGATAAAATACTGAGTGAACTTCCACGCAATCCTGGGTAGGTAGATGAGGGGCAGAGGGCAGGGAGAATCAGGAACACATTTACACGGAGATTGTTCAGTGTATTAAATAACAAACAGTTACAACCTGAAACCTATCATCATTTAAATCAAATATGCTGAAGAGAAAGCTCACTGCAGTGACCAATGGGTGACAACATGTATTTCTAGAGTAAAACCACTGCAAGGAAGTGAAGACCTTCGCTGTATTTTTTTATGTTTAAGTCAATGCAAAAAATAATAGATGTCACAGAGAGTTAAATGATTCATTTTAATTTGAACAACTGAGATATTTTCTCTGAGACAGGGATGTCTATCACAGCCAAAGTGAGAAACTTTGAGGCTCCTTTGATTGTTTGCATTGGCTCCGTCACACTGTTGAAAACGTCTCTTCCAGTTACTCACAGACATACAAGCAAAATACATTTGTTTTAATTATCCAGGCGTTACACATTAACTTTCCACCTACTGTATTGCAAAGGAAAACAGCTCAGATCCTGCCAGCTTTCAGTGCACCAAATGTCATCGAGAAACAGATTAGCTCACTTCGTGACATCATACAGACTAAATACACAGACAAAATTAACTGCTGCACTTACTGTTTTAATCAAGCAATATAGCCAGCACACAAACCAGTGGTAGTGGCTGGTCGTCAGGTCTTAACATACAACTTTGTCTCAAATAATTAGGTTGCTTTAAGGGCAGCTAAAATATTTTTTGCGATCTGGTTGAAATTTCTGGCGCATTTAGCAGTTCTTGTTAATCTTACAGGTCATAAGCAGACAGCGGTGGTGAACCAAAGGAGCGGCAGACTGACCATCTCGGTTTCAGGTGCCCTTGTAATAAAATCACACAGCCCCACTGGGTCTCGGTCCCTTAAAAGTAATAGTTTCTGACTTACTGGATTTTAGTTTGTTACTGAATTAAAAACATGCATTACCTTCTTCCTTTCTTTTCTTTGCTTCTTCTTCACTTCTCTCTTTAGCCTTTAATGCTTCATCTGCTTTAGCTAAAAAGAAAAGAAATACAACAACAAGTGTTAAAATTAGCTAACTTCTCTTGCCAAACAACATTTCCTGGGGTTTAAACCCAATTTCAGATTCCTTTTTGTAAGTCCCACAATGAAGTCGATGTGCATGAAGGAACAGAATTTGGTTCTTAATGTATTTTCTTTAAAGATATTACTACAGTTAAGACAACAGCATAAACGGTATTATGGAGGGTAAATTTTGCATGCAATATTAGTTCAATACAAATCTCTGCATTCATGTTAAGTAAAACTTTTAAGAGGTATTTTTCTTAAACACAAATCTCCCCACCCTACTTGGCCCCAAACCGAACTATAAACAAACAAATGCACTGCATTTAAAAAAAGAAGATTTGCTACCATAGTGAGTAATCCATAAGACCTCTTTCGAGGACAAAACAGAAACAAAACAATTCTTTTCAGGGATGCAGAGTTGCAGATAGCGTTTAAAGTAGGAGTCAAATACCTATTACTTAGTCTTAAATTAGGTAGTACACAATTTTCTCTTCACTGCAAATCATAGCAGCAGTACTTTATTCATGTTATGACAGTATTTTTTAAAAAGAATCTTTTCCCTCTAGAAACCTCTTCCCTTATTACTTAATTATCTACTAGTTGCTCAACTGCAGGGGTTTTCAAACACTTTACTACAGATGTTAAAGAAGATTAAAAATATACAGCACAGTAACAAGGGACTATCAATATACTCTGTAAATTAATTAAATTTCTGTTCTAGCACATCATTTATTCCAAAGCATTAATGTCTCAAAGGAGCCATTCTCTTTTATTGCCATCTCACTGCCTGATGAGTGAACTAAGTGAGAAAAAGTCTCTAATAGCATTATACTTGATGAAATATTAAGTTTTTAAAAGTATCACCATGTCAAAAGGAAAAGAACCAAAAAGAAACAGAATTTAGAATTTAAACCAGGCCTTCTTATGTAATAAAATCACTGTAAACTGTGGCACAAATAGCAAACACATATTCAGTTTGCAAATACTTCATCCTACCACCCACTGAATCAACTGATAATTTATGAAAACAAAATTCACTTCAGGAGTGGGGTGTGAAGGGGTCTTTCCGACTCTGGTGTCTTTTTGCAGCCAGTAGCTACACCTTCTTAAAATATACAATTTAAACAGTGGTGTTACAAAATGACAGAAGTAATTATATAGACATCTGTTTCTATTTACATGCTTTTATACATATTTAGACTACATTTAAAGTCATGAAATATTAAAACTTTTCTGCCAGTTAAGATTATTACAAGAATCTATTAAATTAGATAATAAAAACAAACTGCTAGTAACTCTAAAGACTTTTACTTCATTTACACTTTATTCTCCTTGGTAAAAGGACAAGGATAATAGAAATTCCATTTAAATTCAATTTTGGTTATATGTGTAATTGTAGATATACCCCTTGAGTCATGTAAAATGCTCAGCTTATGTTTCTTTCAAATTATCCCGCTCAGATTCACATTCTACTCCTTACAACTGTCTTCAATATGTATTAGCAGAGCTCATTAGGCTGAAATTTAATAATGCAAACATCAGGTGGATTTCAAGAACCTCCATTATCAACACAAGATGGATTGCTTATATAGCTCTTGGGCCAACTGGGCACAATTTAGATTCAATAAACTACCATGCCTAAATTTGATTTATCTATTCCACTATGCTACTTTGTTCTTCCTCGCCGATTTGTTGCTGCACAGGAACAATTCATTGGTTATCTCAATGGTTATCCAAGGCAAAAAATATTAAAACACACCTGAAAGATGCTGCTGGTCTGTGACTAGATTTCTATTTTGTATTTGTTAACTTTAAATTGCTAATGTCCAACCCTTGTAACTATAGTTAAAACTTCCGCTAGCTGAAACAGAGCTGTCCTTTCAAGTCCTGGTTAATTATATGGACAACATAGCAATTTAGGAAATATCGCGAGGACTATTCTCTACACAAAATTGCTCATTAACAACAATTTATCTTACCCCATAAATCTACAGAGCAGTAAGTCTCCGAGGTTATAGGGCACCATCCATTACGACCAACAGACGTCACTGAAGCCATGTGCTGCTTTAAGAATTTAATGCTAACAATTCTCTTCAAATATTTTAAATTTTCTGTCATTATTCACTGGCAAAGCGTCATTAAAAAAAAGATTTATTTTGATCAAATCAAGTTGCAATTAAACAACATTAAAAGATCCTTACAACTTACTCTAAAGCATAACACCCCCTCTCTGTTCTGTGGACCACTGTGCCCTTACCCCATATTTTAGGGTGTGCAAGACCACAGACAGCCCATGCTGGCCACGTACATTTAAAAGCATTTAAAAGACCTGATATTTGGAAGAGAACTCAGTTCTCCTGCAATGCACTTTCCTTAAGCCGGAGGAGGACAGACAGCTGCTTATCACCCCCAGCAGATCAAAGAAGTCACTTCAGCAAAAGTCTGGTTTTAATTGATCCAGGTAGTCAGAGCGCTGAGATTGCTACTGAAACTGGGCTTCCTGCATGGATAAAGAGCTAGCATGACAAAAGCCTGACTGCTTACAAAGCTTTCTAAAATATAAAATAAATAAATAAAGAGGTGCTCGAGCCTGCAGCATTTAAGAGCTCATCCAACCCCAGATAAAATTACAATTCTATTGATTGATTTTTTTTTTTCTCTGAAGGATGGGAAAATGACACACGGAAGATGTTTGAGATGTTTACCTCTACTAAAATAATAAAGTTGTGAAATGCAGATATTTGCTAGTGGCTAGCAGACTACTAATACAAGTATAACAGGAGGAAAGACCATTTTAGTAATTTCCAGGTGCGCCCGATAAAAGTGCTTGTTCCACCCTGGCTGGGATCAGCAGCTCATTGTGCTGGATGCAGCACAAAGGAAGAAGAAATAAATCCTATCTCTGCAGTGAGAATAAACTATGAGCAAAAAGTATGGACATGTTACTCAGACAAATAAACGCAATGCAGAAGTGGAACAATATTGCTAAGTTACAACAAAGACGCTAACATTTAATTAAAACTAAGCTACATCAAGTACCTTCTCTGTTATTAAAAAAAACCCAAACTAAAACCAAAACACTTTTCATGTTTCCATATGCACTAAAATCCTAAATCTGAATATGCTAATGTGTTCTGAAACTCAGTCTAGCTCTTTCATCAGCTTCATTTCACCTGCTTTCCAAACCTGATAACCACGTAACTAGAAGCAGCTCAAGCCCGAGGTGGCAAACCCAGTGGTGTCGCAGCCCTTTCTGAAGGAGCAAACGGAATTGCCGTGGATTTTGGGGAGTGGTGGAGGCTGCTGACAGTCCGAGGGGAGAGCTCCCTAATGGAAATGCAGGTTGCCTGCCAGACCTGCAACTTCGGTTCCTGTTGAGGAGCAATTATTATGTACGGATCAACAACTGCGGATCAATGAATGGTAGGTAATTCCCCGGGGCCACGACCGGAGGGATGAACCAGGTCCGCTCCTTTGCCTTGCTTTAGCCCGTTCAATGCAGACCTGCAATGCCAGCTGATCTTTGGCTTATGCTAAAAAGAGGGGAGAGAAGAGGGGAGAGAAGAGGGGAGAGAAGAGGGGAGAGAAGAGGAGAGAGAAGAGGAGAGAGAAGAGGAGAGAGAAGAGGAGAGAGAAGAGGAGAGAGAAGAGGGGAGAGAAGAGGGGAGAGAAGAGGGGAGAGAAGGATGGTTTTGTATCCTTTCCAGTTTGGGAAAGAGAGAGGGTAGGTGTTTCTGTATCTCCTTGATATTACCTATAGGCTAACTGTAAAATCTTGGAGATGGAATGAGACATCAGAAATTAAATATAAGAACAAAGAAGAGCAATTTCGGAGTCGTAGAGAAACACTGGGCCATAATACCAGCTGGTGTAAATCAGCACAGCTTTACCAACTTTATCTGTAGATCCCATGAATTATCCCACACTTTATGTTACTGATATTTTGCAGAAATCTTCAGGTTTATGCTCAGACACACTGCAATTCAAGCAGACTCTCTTTGCTGATGTACCAAACATTCACTTACACAGAATTTCAAGTTCCTGTCCATTTTCCCATCCAAACTTTATATGTATATACTTGCCTAGATTTTCCTCTTTAATTCTTTCTTAACTAATTCAATTAATTCAGAGCCCTCTTCCCTCTAAATTGTTACTCTGTTATAGAAAAGAAAGTCTCCCAAGAAATACCCTCTCACTTCAGAAGCTTGATAGAAGTATTTTAATGAACAACCAGCATTTAATAATCTATGTCCCTCCTAAATTGTGTGACGTGTTTTCTCTTCTCCTATAACTTGATCATTTTTTAGCGACAAACAAACAGCTGGAAAGGAAAAAGAAACTGAAAGAAAGGATAGAAAGAAAAGAATGAACAATCTCATAGATTTTGAAAAATATTTCAAGCTCAAAACATTAAAGATGATCTGATTTCCTTACCAACATGGTATGACATGTATTTGACATTTAACAGTTACATTACTAGGTGCCTTCTCTCTTCCAAACAACCACCTCAAGGCATTATCTAATTGGTGTGCTTCATTCAAAGCTTACTGAAATCAACCACACTTCCCTCGTAACTATTTAACCTCATAGTTTGCATAAATAGTTAGGCAAATAGTCACATTGATGATAACTGATAATGAGAAAATTAAAATACCCTATGTGGTGCAGCACCTCGTTGTAGTGACAGAGCATGGGAGACTCCCAGGTGCCCAGGAAGCATCAGGGAAGCCCCAGAAAAACCTGAGGTTCAATTACAATTTTGTTGTCTAATACCAAGTTCCACCACACCCTACACAGCTTTGAAGAAGTGACTTGTTCAGCCAACTAAGATTAGGGTCATCCCCACAGATGACAAGTGCACTGAAGCCTGACAAAAATTTCTCTAATCAAGAGCTCTTGGTACTATGATTAAAGAAAAAGGATGAACCTGACAATTTTCAAGGTGGAGTGAAAAACAACCTTTATGAACAGGAGCAAAAGTACTTTTTATACTCCTTTTCAAAATTGAAATGATCATGCTTATACAACAAAAATGAGTTAAATGATTTTAAAATGTCAAGCTTAATGACACTGCACAAAGGAAAAACAAAATACCAACATTTGGTGAAATGCAAATTAACGTATTAATAATTTGAACAAGTTCTCAAGTGCAACACATGTAGCTTCAACCAAACTCTTAAATCCTAACAAAACCCTTGGATTTCTCTCCATCCGCTCCATGCAGTATTTCCTGAATAATTTCAGAACCACCAGTTTCAGAGTTTTACTCAACCAACTGCCAGCTGCTGTCATGCCCCAACACAGGAGCTTGAGGCATGGGCAGGATGCCTCAAACCATCACAGAATCAACTGCATCAACTTTATACTGTCCATTTCACTAAGGTAGAAAGACATATGCGTTATTAGATGAACTGGTAGCGTGGAAACGGTCAGTATTGTCCCAGAAATGCGACACGCATATTTTAAATGGCGACACAGTATTTCAAGTGGCAGACTGTCCAGGATAGTAACCTTGACGGGGTTCTGTGGCTATTTTGACCTCCTGAAGTTCAGCCAAACCGACAAGGACCCAGCACAGGGTGGTACCGGAGCATCTCTCCCCCAGCGCGGGGTGCCCCAGGATGGCCTGAGCAGCCCCGTGTTTTCAGAACCAAGTATTTCAACCCCTATTTTCACAAAGTTTCACAGTAGAGTTCTGTCAGAATCCCTCAAATCACTGCTCTTAACAACTGTCTGTATCTAGGAGATAGTTTAAATGGTTAAAATTACAGTGTGTGCAAACATGCCTTCAAGTTTTTTCTTTGCCTAATGCTACATACTGATATAAAAAAAACCACCCTGAAATATCTTAAAATGCATTGCTCATTGGACAAAAAGTACTGTTTTAACTATACTGTTAAACTATAACTGGTTAATTGTACTAACGATACATTTTCTTTGCTGGTCACTCGGCCCTGCTAATACTTTTAACTTTCTAATCAGTTCACATGGCACTAGGAGCCAACGGCCACCTTTAGCTTACCACGAAGATGTACAAAAACACGCTGCAAAAATCAATAGATTCTGTATTAAAACATGCTGTCTTACTGCATGACATTATGCTAACAGGAAATGTTGGAACAATCTCTTTGGAGACTACATCTGACAGAACAAAAAAAAAAAAAAAAAAAGCTTTTCCAGGAAAAAAAAAAAAAAAAGAGAAAACAAGTGGTCTTCACAAATAAATCATCTTCTAAAAAGCACAAACGATGTGCATCAGCCTGTCTCCGCTTGAGAGCCGCTAAAACTAGTGGTTTTCAATGCTTTTGTAAAGGCTCAATGTATGGATATCATCATTACTGCTACAGTTAGTTCTATGAGAAACATGACTCCAAAGCCACAGAGGCAAGACAAAGTCCTGTAACATATGTATAATATTATTTTCTCTTAATTATTGAGTATGAGAAAAAAGGAAAATTAACAGCAGCAAAAAATGAACTTCAATTTAAAATCGCAGCAGTTTCTCTTCATTCATTTTGCAATACAGCGAGACATTATGATTTTCCCCAGGCTTTCACTATCAATTTCTCACCTGCAGATAACTGCAGCGTTCATCTGCGTTAGTATTTTTGTACACGTGAACACAGACCTGTTTGCTCCTTGTGGGTACTACTTAAGATGTTAGTGGGTGTTACAGCCCTGCGGGCTCTGTGTGTGGGTACCGCGTGCCCCGACCTCTCTGGAGGGAGCACAGGAACGACTCAGCCCCTTGCTAAAAAGGGAAAACCCTGATGGCAGCGGGGCTTGCCCAGGGACCAGCTCCCCCCCAGCACTGCTCCCGGTGAGCGGGACAAGCTGTGTCGTCTTCTGCTTCGTTAAGTGCTTCTTCTGCACAAGGTCAGCGAGCAACATGCAGAGCTTCCCAGCCAAAGTCCGTCTGACGTATTTATATTCTAAAGTAATTTGAATTACTTTTATTTCCTCAAAAGAGCCACGCTGGAGAGTATTGCCGAGCATGACAATCCCTCTTGTGCTCCGCGTGGCTACACGTCAGTTTTGGTAAAAGCCGTGCCTACGCGCTACGTAAATAAGGTTGTTCGGGAGCAAGATGCGTCGCCGGAGTAGGATGCTCCACCGCAGTTCAGCGGCTCCGTCGGTGACAGCCGGCGCTCGCACCCTCACGGGGTGCAGGACTAAACTCCTGGGGTGGTGGAAGCGGTCGGGATTTGGGAAACCCAGAGCCATTCCCCAATGGATGGACATGTCGGAGTGATGCTTTGATCCTGACCAGCCTTGTGCTGTGCCAAGGTAAAAGAGTTTCAAGCAAAGATGCTAATTAATAGGCATCAGAAGAATATGAATTATTTCAAGGTAGAAATAGGGCAGGTGCTATTTTGGGGGTACAAAGGGCATTTCAGAAAGCGTGGCCCGGGCTCGTGGAAGAGCCCCTGTGGCACAGCCCTCTCCCACGGCCACGGGAGAAGCGTGGAAGAGGCTCGGCCCCGCACCGGGATGCAGTTCGTTTTACTGGTAAAATTAAAAAAAAGAGGAGTGTTAGAACACCCATCGACTGCAAACCGCAAGTTGTTTGGAAAAAAAAAAAAAATTCAACATAATTGTGGACTTTCCAACTCTTAAACTTAAAAATACAGGCTATATGTTTCTAGATGTATTTGGGGAAAAGAAAGCAGACAAACTCAAAAAACACATACAGACATTACATCTAAAATGTAGCCAAGCCATCCACAATGCTAATCAGAAAGACTTAACCGTTTTTTTTTAAACACAAACATTTTTGCACTTATAAAATATTCAGTCAGCTCACATATAAAAATACAAGTATAATCCATTATTAATTTACAAGGCCTTATTTAATTTACATGCCATTTTTCTCTAGTATATTAAATTTATCAAGGCTTGTGGAAATCCTCTCTGCTGAATATTCATATACTAACATGTAAAGTTATCTGTTATACATCCAAAAAATTCCAACACAAATTCACAACAACTGCTTTCTCAGATATCTCCTTAGACAGGAACAGAAGGAGCAGAGTCAAGTAGCTGTTGGTTCAAATACAGAAGCCACACCACCATTCACATTTTTATTGTACCAGATTTATGCCATTTTTCTACATTTTGGCCTTTTTAGCCCGTGCTAAAATAACATTTCCCCACAATTGAAAGAGCACAAACATTCAGGTGGCCCCTTGTCTAGTTCCTCCATGGATAAGGGTCCCCTAACCCTGCCGTGATGGCTTCATTTAGCACCGTCCGCTCTAATTACGTGGCAGCCAAGTACTATGTTAACGACACTCCAACACGAGGAGTTCCTGCCATTGCTGTCTGAAGTATTACGCATCATTTAATTATGCCACTGACTGTAATTACAGATATTGGAGATGCCCGAGCGTGACGGTGGGTGCAGGAGCTCGTCGCTCCCTTCCCCGCTCCGTGGGTCGCGGTTACAAATTGCCCGTAAGCACAAATCTGTTTATTTTAAGCTTCTCCGCTCTCCCTGGCGAGAACACCCAGCACTGCGTTTGGCAGGAAGAAGTTATCCCACCCATTCCTGCCGGCGCAGGGATGTGCTGCTGTTATTTTTCACCCCTTTAGCAGCATTCCTGCTCAGTTCCCTTCCCTTAGTGATTTTGGGAAGTATTTTCTAACTTTGGTATAATGTCTCCCGCTTTGGCGCAGCTAGTGACCGTCTGTCTGCTAGCAGCCATGCGGGTTTTCCAGAATATTAAACGTATTTTTGGTAGAAGATATATCTGGTAGCCTGGGACTCGCCTCAAAAAACACAAGCAAAACCCAAATGTTTTCTTCCTCTTGTTCTAATGTTGGGTAAAACCAATATATTTGTGAAGATAAATCCTCTAATGCCAACCAGGCGATTTTTCACTAGTTTCTTTTTTTAATTGTTATCATTTTCAAAATGCAGTTGGTGGCTAGCCTGCTGGATATAAATGACAGAGGGCGATGAGAAAGTACAGGACAAAAGAGAGAATATCCAAAATCATGTAAACCTGCATACTGCAAAATAGCAGAAGTTATTCTTAAGTCAAAACGGGTTAAATATTAAACAAATTTCTCCAGAGAGAGAGGAGCATGTACATCCTTGTCCAGAATATTAACATGCTGGTCAGAAATTTGTAAGGAAAAAATACCCTGAAAAGGGACAAGGGGTGTTGGGAAGCAAAAGGTAAGAACTGACAGATAAAATTCAGTACCGGCAAGCGGGGCCGACCTCCCCAAAGACTTTCCATATCCCGGTTACTGCCTACTGTATTAAGACTGCCTTTCTCATCACTTAATGCTTATTTTCATCACTTTGCTTAAAATATTGATAATCAATTAGGGCTACGTCTGTTTTGCCACAGAATCTGTGTCACAGTCTATCAGACTGTCACAGCCAATTCAATCCTCATTCAAAGTTAATTTTTTCTTCATAAATCTGCCTTTGGAGGAGTCATTAGGCGCAGAACATAGCCCGAGGTGCAATCACCTATTCTCTTTCATTAGCGGCAGGCAGGGAAGGTGAGGGAGATTATTAGAACTTTGGAATGATCACAAAGCAGCGTGCTGCCTGTCAGATCCCCCCAACATTTAATTCATCTCGCCAACTCGCCGGCGCGCGCTGCCAACAGTTTTAAATGGACATTATTCATGAACATCTGTGACATGCTGAATATTCTGAAGCGGGAATGATGAAAAAGCGGTGCCCCCCTTTGACTTGAAAATTAATTCTATGGTCAAAACAATTAGGAATATAACAAACATGTTTTGTGATGTTATTTTTAGTCCTCCAAGATAACCCGCTTAAAAAGCTATTATTTCAGAAATATAGGTATTTAAACATAAATGTGCACACTCTAGATGGGCTAGCACAGTATTTTACGGTGTTGAAGAATGATGTGCATTTCCTTTACTATGGAAATAACAAGTTGTTGGGTTGGGGTTTTTTAAGCAATTACAGAATTAGCTAGCTTCCCTATCTGGTTTGTTGATATGTTTCTAAAATGTAGCCAAATGAGATGACACATTGGATTTTAATACGATGCCATATTAAATTACAGCACGCTTTGCTCATGGTGGATAGTCAGCGCAGTGCGTGAAACAGATTTCCAAAATCAAATATATTTATTGCCGCTTCTCTTGTTAAAATGAGCGCGCTATGGCCATTATAGCATTTTTAAGGTAAGAATGGCAGAAATGCTGGTACAAGAGACTGGCATTCACAGAAATTAAATAAAAACCCTACAGTCTCTATGCAGTATCCCTTAATACATGCAAGGGTTTTAACATGTAGATACTTTAAGGAAAAGTAATTTACATCTAATGAAATAACATCAAGTAGTTCCTTGAATTTCATTATGAAAGTCAAAAGAATAGTAATTTACATTTTTTTCTGTTATTACTATGAAAATGGTGTTATCATTAGCAAACTTCTCACAGCCCCCATCATTCTCCTCCCAAAATATTCTCGTTTTCCGACTGCAAAATTAAGGGCCAGATCCTTAGCGAATTCAAGCTGGCACAATTCCACTGACTTCAATAGAGCTAAGCAAATTTACTCCAGCTGAGGATCTGGCACTAAATATTTATAATAATAATAATAAGGAAGACTTAATAAGCAGATCTTGGCAGGTACATCCATCTATTATTTAGTGCATTTCTAATTTCTTTCTTTCTCACACACTGTTTCCCACACACACACGTCTGATAAAAAATTCAACTGAAATATGTTTTAACACTAAGGATTAATTGGCTTAAATTGCTTCCGCGGCTCCTGACTCATTGCAGTGGGTGCTATTAAATATTGCAAAGATTTGCTTCCATCTCAGAAAAGGCTGTACATTACCAGCTTCGACATCTTGTTGTCAACTAACGTTTCACCAAAGACCCACACCTCCCAAACTGCAGCTGAGCTCTGGAAAATGGCATAATTGGATGCAATTCTTGTCTTATCTGATATTTAGTCTTGGAGAGAAAATTATTTCTTAGAATAACTCAATAATTTCAATGGAAATGTTTAAATGGTACCTTCTACCTGAGTTACTTTCTTTTGGGGGAAAGAGGTGGGAAGAGGAAGGAAAAGCTCAGGAAAGGAAAAGGATGGCCCAGAGTTAAACGTTCCCCTAATCCATTGAGCAAAAAAAGGCAATAACATTTGGGAGAGAAAAAATAAATTCCAGATACAAAAATTCACAGAGTAAAGGATGATTCTTCGCTATGTCCATCAGGACAACTGGAAAACAGAAGTGATCAATATGAAAAACCCCAATTTTGTTTCAACTTACTTAAATTGTTCTTAAACCAATATTTGTTATAGAGTTGTTTCTTTCCCCCTCGCACACCACGGATGGAGAAATGAGAGAACAACGGAGGGTCTCCTACGGAAACGGCTGTAACGGAGCTGTTGAGCAGGTGAAAGGAAGGATGCTTTTGTGTAAGTTCTTCCTCAGCCTGCTTCAAAACTGTTTGAATTTCTGCTCTTTGGCCATTATTGCCTCAAAGAAGAATTCTCCCACCCGTGTCCCAACTCATCGGCAGCGGCAGGACTGCCCCTTCACTGGGGTACCTGTGAGCCTTCCTCCCGAGAAAGAGGAGCCCAAGCCCAGAGGGGGAGAAACGTGGAGCTGCAAACACCACGGAGGAACCAGGCGACTCCAGAGCGAGGGTTCAGAAAGGACCCTGGCCTTCCTCCACCCTAATTACATTTTATGCAGTCAAATTACATTTATAGCGAAATGGCAGCTTTTATCCAATCCATAAATTTACGTTTTCCCTTTTTCTTTCTTTCCAGCTAGGTTGGAGGGTGCAGTTTTAGCAACTTCACATCTCCCAGGCCAGCACAGCACTACTACTCTAGTAAATCGGAGTTCTTTCATTAGAGGATTTATGCAATCTGCACGTCTAATTGATGGTAATTTCTATCTCAGAAATAGGAAAAATACTTTTATGAATGCGTTTTCTAACCAGCATCATGTGAAATACAACCTGATGATGTATAGCAGTATCAGGGCTGAGGTTTGCTATGTTCTTACTGCTATTTGGATTCGTCAGGCAGACTGGATCCTTTGGGTCTTCTTTTGAACTTCTAGGAATCTCATGAAAAATGTAATTCCTATGTTGACCACAGATATGAGGAAGGTGTAAATTACTTAAGTGACACCTGATTAACCTTAGTCTGAAATAAGAACAGTAGAAATTACAAGCCACAAAGAAGAAAAAGCCATAAAAATACAAAAAAAAAATTTCAAAGTGGAAGAGCTCATATGCACTCCATCTGGTTGAAAGCCACCCTTGAAAATGCCCAACATTTGTTCAAATATGTCAGTCTCAGAAAGGGGTGATCATTTCCAGAATGGATGCAGTCTGGTCCCAAGGAAGTTCACATTTTCGGGAACAGTATGGGAAGAATCTGAGAGCCTCTGAGAAGTTTCCACCATAGCAGAGAAAGCTGCTTCAGAACAAGTAAACCTTAGTGGCAACGATGTAGTCCTAAAATTCTGTATTAGAGCACAATAAAATATTAAGACAAGAAAAACAAAAGTGAAGCTAAGAAAAAAGTACATATAGGTAAAGCAGAATTACTCTACACCTGAGCACAGTATAATGGAATATAGGTGACTTACTATTGCAATTTCTGAAAGAAGAAATACAGGCAAGTAGTGTAACTGCTGAATCCTCACATACTACCACCAATTTGTCCTGGCAGGTAAAATGAATATGAGGAGAGGGTTCGAACGCATTGCGGCTGGTCGGGCTCTGCCACGTGCCGTGGGATAGCACGGATCACACGGACCACACGGATGCTGCCGACAGTGGGACGGAGTTCGCTCCCACGGGTGGTGAGCACCAAGAGATGGGGATGGCCACGAGGAGAGGACCTCAGGGCTGACTTTCATCTCCCCTTCTCCCTTCCTCCTCCTTTTTAAAAAATCTTTCTTTCTTTTGGAAACCACGGTGGGAAACTGGCTAAACGCGCAGGGAATTTTAGTACCGTACTGATGATTTGTTTTGATGCTTGTCATGCAAAATTGAATGAGGAAGCCACAATATCAAAACAGGTTTGCATTTTAAGTTACAGTCTCTTAAATTCAATTGCAGCTATAAAATGGAATATAAAGGAGCTATCTTGAAAAGAAACCAACATGTGCTCTTGTGAAAATAACATTTTTGTATTATACGTATTACCAAATAAATTAATACCTGTTATTTGGACAAGAACTTTGAAAACATACATAAAAATACTGAAGAACACTCTTATTCTTGTTGGTAAGAAGGTGGTTCTTTATGGAAATTTATGGAAATCTGTGAGCTTGCTACCTCACAGAAGAAATGAATAACGAAAGAAAGATAAATAAATCACTTAATTTAAAAAAAAAAAACCTATGGGGAAGATAAAAATCCTAATTATAAAAGTGCAAGAACTTTTTTTCTGTAATAAAACTCAAGCCAAATGAGTCAGAAACATGAAAGCTGTAATATTAATTAAAAATGGCTGCGGAACATACATATACAAAGCTGTGATCTTCTAACCCCTGTCACCGACAGACTGGTTCTTTTAACACTTTGGTAGATCCTAAGTCACTTTTGAACAGTCTGCTTTAAAAATAAACTTTGAGACTCCTCTAAAACTAATTAGAAATAACAATAACAAAAGGTAGGCAGGACTGCAAAACATACATCTGAAACCCCATTGCTAAGATATAGGACATGCCTACAGTCTTGATACAACAAATGCTTTTAAAATCGTCACATGAATTATGGAAGATTAATTTAGGTTGGGTTTTTTCCCCTCGCTGACTTCAGTGCTACCAGGAACCAGCCCTTTCCTTTGAGGATATAAAGTTTAATTCATTCAAAAATGTAATAAACGTGCATCTCCTCCTGAGCTGGGAGGGTGATGTGAAAATCAATTAAAACCGAAAGCCACTAAGTTCCACAGGATAAACCTAAGAATTACTTGTTGCTTTCAAAATACACGACCTTAGCCTTGCACCTTTCAGAAGGTAGATGGTTATGAGGACAATTTCACAGGAGCAAGGTGAGACCTTGGTAACATCCACGGGCTCAGCATCCCGCATGAAGCCTGTTCCACAGCAGATCTCAACCGGGCTCTCCAGCTCCACGGACTGTGCCCCATCCTACATCCCACCCTGCCCAGGAGCACTCTTTCCTGATGGAATCTGCCAGTCACTCAGGTCCGATTACCTACTCAGTCTGTATGAGAAATTAGCTTCATGATGTACTAACCACATACCTTTACATGAAAAGTATAACACCTACTCCATACAATTTCACAAATAAATTGTTCCTTTGAAAAAAAAATACTTGTTTGCTTAAAATACAATCACTAATAAAAATATTTAAATAATTTCTGAAAAAAAAGGCAATGTGTTTCAAATATAATTGTAATTTCAGTCTGTATATTGAGAATGACAGTTGGCTTTTCTTTCCGGGGTTAATAGCAGAATTCAGCCTGACAGCTTGTCAGCAAACTTGAAAAATTCAGTCACAAAACTTAGATTCAAAATGAGCCCTTCTTTCATCTGCCAATTTTAAAATGTCAGGAATCACCATGTTGAGTGAAAATCAAGTAGATGACAACTAATCTGGCTATCGCACGGAAGCAATAAACCATGGAGTACTTACAACTGATTACGGGGAACAACACTGAGAAAAGCCAAACCAGCCCAGAGCACCTTGTAAGGGCTCCGAGAATTTTCATCTCATGCTTTCGAACCAAGTAAAAACATAATGAATAAAACTGTGTAAGTGGCTCCTGTTAGCAACACTGTCAGCAGAGACCCATCTATACAACGGTGCTAAAAAGTCTTTCTGGCTTGGCAGTTTCACATCAGGTCTCACGGTAGCTTTTGAAAACAAACCTTCATAATCTATGAGTTTAATTCCAATAATTTACTTCTGGGCACTGGCCCACAGCTACCGCTTAATGACCAATAGTCTTTTCCATTAAAAATAATCTTTGGCCACTCATCTGCACTGGAAACCACCAATAAACATAGCAAGATTTGCTGTACCACATAGTCCAAATAACAACAAATTGCAAAGGTAATAATCCAGACTCATTTCCCTGGTCTTACTGGTGCAAGATCCAGGTACCAGCTGCAGCCAAATGGGACATGTTGGGAAAAAACATTCCCCATCGACCCCAGCTAGGGCAGCCAGGAGAGCACTCTCCACATATGACCCCAAATGGGCGATGGAGACAACACGTACTTATTAGAAAATGCTTTTGGGTACTTCCTAGATGAAAAGTGGACAAGCTTTACACCTTCTCTGTGTCTTTCTCAACACAACCACTTACTGAAAGAATAAAATTAATGCGGGGCTTCCTACTGAAGAACAAAAGTACCAGTATCTAAAAGACAACACTTGTATCTATCTCAAGGACAACGGCTGGTAACGTACAAATTGCAACTGTTTCCCTTGCACTAAGATCTAAACCTCAGGATACCTTGTAAGTTTATTTACCATCATTATTTATCCTTTATACAGCATCTTTGCTGAAGGCACAGGCAAAAGAACATTGCTAAAGCTGGCCTAATTTTAATTGCAGTTAACAATGTTGGAGTCCCAAAGCCTACTCAAATTTCCACCTTCAGAAATAAAATCCTGTAACGAAAAATATAGCTAGAAAGGCTAATGAAGACACAGTAAGGAAATGCTGCTTAACAGTGTTTGTTGAAAAACAGTATCAATTTCTCTCCTCACTCTTTTATTTGCAATGAAGTTCCATTCAAGGAAGAAGTAATAGTTATTAACTGCAGCTTAATCCTAGTTATTAAACAGCGCTGTAGAAGACTACACATTTTGTAACACCAGGCATTTCCCCACGTTGCACCTCCTCGTGCTGCCCACCGCCGCGGCAGCCCCGCTTCCCACCGCTTCCCGCGGCTCCTGGCCCGACACACCAAGACGGGCGAGCAGGGATCCCGGCTCTTCCTGGGCTAAACCGTCCCCCAGGAAGGCTTGACATCTGCCCCGGGGTCGCTCGGAGTGCAGAGCTTTTAAGAGAGATTTGGACAACGCTCCAAGAAGCCACCTTGTAGATCTCAATCTGTCACGTACCCCACGATGACGATGCTGTTCCCAGCACACCGTGGGCTACCGGGAAGCGATGGAACGTTGCCCACTTGATGTATGAGCTGCCTTGTTGGGATGCTGAGGGGCTCTGCTGTGTGCCCCGCAAAATAGCCCCCCATACCCTCAGTCTTAGGCTCTCAAACGTAGGACACATGATTTAAAACTACCTGAAGGTGGTACTCATCTCATCCCTGATATTTCCGCAATTACCATCGCTGTCACAGACTGGAACGAAGATCTCCTTTTCGGTGCAGGGTCGGTGACAGTGCAGAACATGCACCCCCCACCCTGTCCCAGTCACAGGTTTGTCTTGGATTTGGAGTGACTGAAAGGTGACGACATTATCATCTGTGTTTGTGGGAGCTGAACACGATGACTGAAATTGCACCGGCTTGAGCGGTGGGTCTGGATTTTCAAAGCACAGTGGTTTAGCGGAGCAAAACTCTCCTGGTCATAAACCAACCACAGGGCACTCTTCCCCTTGAAAACTGCCACCACCATTTCTCTGCACGTTTCCTTCTCCCACCAAGCTTGGCCACCTGGTCTAACTTGGCATCACCCTCTTCGATGGTGAGGATGCGTTTGCTTGGGCGACACAAGTCTTACTTGCGAGTATAGTTTTACTGTACTTCCGATTTTAAGTGATGGAAAATTGAGTAAAAATTCCGAGTTCCTGAAACACTATAGACCTGTCGGAAGCCCATTTAAGCAAGGAAACTCAAAACTAAGCCTTCACAGAAATTTTATGTATTTCCAAAAGGTTTAAAATTACTTTTTAGATTTGTTATTTCAACTAGCTAGATAGAAACAATGCCCCAAATGATGAAGATAATGCTCTGTTTAACGGATTCTGGAGCTACAAGATTCTTCCAAAAATCAAAGGCTGGAATAAACAAAGATTATTACTTCTACATGGAGAACATGTCACCTGGCTTCTTTGACTCTGTCTGAATCCTTGCTCCATCAGAGTGCCTACCTAACTTTAAGAATATTAGGAACCCATTCAATGTCACAGCGACTATTCAGCCATGCTTAAAACTTGGGCATATTCTTAAATGCCTTAAATAATGGGAAAGGTGTTAGAGAACATCATCTGTAGCAAAAAAGAGGGAGCGCAAGTTTCTTGTGATGAAAGTTCTACAGGAAAAAAGGATACAAGTGCATCTAGACAGCACTGTGTAACAAATGATTTGTACCAAATGTGGCCATATCAAATTGAATTAACTTCTAAGCACAAAATTACAATTGTAATTACAGTTACAAAACTACAATACAATGCAAACTTAATCAAGAATGGAGTACAATTAATATACAAATAATGGTGCAAGAGCCAGGAAAGCGTTTTAGAGGATTTTTGAAGAAAGAAGGAACTTTGTTCACCCCACTCATGATAATTTTCCACTTTTACCATGATGCTAATGAAAAAATCTTTGTGAAGCAATAGAAAACAAAAAAGGATAAAAAAATATATTTTTTTTAAATCTACTGTAAGTCCATAAACACCAAGACATCATTAAAGAAAAAATTGTTCTTGAGTATTACCATAAACAGTGTTAATATGACAGATTCACAAAGATACTGAATGGGGCATTGGAAAATCAGGAAACGATGAGGTGGAAAACCTCTGGGTCCAGGCACAGAAAACTCGCAGGATTTACTGTGCATTAACTGCAGAATCATAAGACAGGCATCCAAAAGAACTTGACATCTGGCACCAAAAGGGGGAGTGTGTGTCAAGGAAAGATTTGTGGGAAAGACTTATTGCCGATGCCAACACACACTCAATTACACTTCTGATAGCCTTGAAAGCAGGGCGCACAAAGCCCAGCAAAACGCATAGTTCTGCATTAGAGCACCGAACTCATTCTGATGGAAAAAAATTATGGGAAACTATACATTCTCAGCTTGTATCATTAACTACTATAATCATTTACTGTACACAGCATTATTAAATATTCCCCCAGGATAAAAGGGGTAAATATATTGCTTAAATATTCAGTGGCTGACTGTAAAATTTCATTCCAGATTAACTGATGAAGATGAAGAAATGCTGCTGAAAACAAACAATTTATCTTCACTACACACAGCAGATCGCTCTTGGAATTACGCCAGAGGCTACGTGGGTTTGAATTCAATAGCTGTATTAAAAGAAAACTACACCCCTACTACAAACCAGGCTCAACGTCACTGAATAAACAGTTTGCTGCAGCACTGCTTAAATAATCCAAAAAGAAATTTTGGGTATCAAACATTTTTCTGAAGTATTGTACCTCTTAACATATTTCAAATAAATGCTTGTTTTAAAAACTTCTATTAAAATCCATTAGAGTAAACAGGAAAATAGAAAAGTCAAAGACGCAAAACCAACAAAGGACTGATTTCTAGGAGAGGATTTAAGAAAGATTTGTCATCAGTGAGAAAGTCACTTCCAAGGGCACGTATCTTGTAATATACACATGCATTTACACTTACTCATCTGCAACCTTGAGATATTCCAACTGGCTCTCATAAGTCTGGACAGCATAATTCTAGTTCAGACATATGTGCATCTATATATTTGTATAGAGCTATAACAAAGTAATAAATAAGCAGCCTTATTCAGCACCAGAAATTCCATAAACTTTCTCCAATTAATTTCATTCCCAGCTAGCTTTAACTTACGATTGGAGTGCTCTGCAAAGCCTGCTTTTGCAGTTTGCTTCAAGAGTGTATTTCTCCCATTCTTAGAAAGCGTAAATAATTTGAAATATCAAAACCTCACTAAATGTTTAATGGCATATAACTGAAATGATGAGGAGAGGGAATGCACGTTAAAGACTTTGCTGAATCGGTGGCAGCACACCTCTGCTGAGGCCCGTCATCCATCATCTGTCAGGAAGAATACTGTTCTGAACTTACACGTCCACCTACATAATGTCTGTATATCCTTTGTATAAAATCTGTTCTTTCAAATGAAGATTTAATGATTGCATTAATTCACGCTCCTTAACTGTATTGCTCAGTAGCCTTATCATAGCTTCTAGTAGAACAGAGAAATCGCTTCTGGTAAAACTTGAGGTGACCCTCTATGAGAACTGATGAGACTCAGGCTACGTCTACAATGCCAAATAGTGCAGCCCCAAAAGAGTGAATCCATAAGCGAAGAGGCTGGTGCACAAGAGCCAGTGCCCAGGCTGGGCAGGTGTCAAGGGCTGTTCCTCCAGACAGTTAGAGCAGAACTATTCCATGTGAACCACACACCCAGGAACGGCTGGAGCACAAGACGTGGATGCCTGGAGTATCCCTTCTGAATTAACATCCTTCTGAATTAACATCCTTTGAAAGGAGCTCAATCGACGGGCTTCAAGACTGTAACATGACACATACTGAACTCAGCTAAGTAGGGATGATGGAAAGAATCATTTTAAAAGCATCCTTCTGGTTCACATGACAATGCTAATGTACACAGCACACCTTCAGAGAGAAGACGCTCTTCTGCTCCGTGTCGTATATCAGACAGCTCAGGATGTAACCTACAGAGTAAAGCTAAAACTCAGAGAAGGTGGCAAAAATCACAGGAAAGAGTGTTTACTCATGACATGGTGCTACAGAATACCATAGTGAGGTAATGGCTCTAAGGACTGAAAAGTGCATGTTCAGAGCTGATGCTTAGATATCTCCAGCAACCAGCCACTGATGTCTGAAGAACGCCAATTCCCAGAACCTCTCTAAAAAACACTTCAGTGGCATGGTTATTTAGAAATAATAGCTCAGCTACTTTGCCTAAAGACCAAGCTCATCAGTTCTTACTCTAAGTTAGATGTGATGTAAAATATTAAATAAAAAACATTTAAAAGAATGATAAAAAAAATATTAGAACTCCATAAGTTACACTAGCAGATGATCTTAAATCTGGGGAAATCAAAAGTCTTCCGGTAAGCACCATGCAGCAAGAACACCAGCTGCTGGATATTTAACACCAATGTATGACCTAATTTCTTCCCCAGGGTGGAAGAAAAAAGAGAGATTTTTTAGAGGTACTTTAATATACACTAACAGTCTTGCTTTAGTATTGTCCAGGAAAGTTTACTTATAAAGGCATATAAACAAGGTGTTTAAGGAAGGAATGTGTCTCATAAGCATCTCGCGGCCAGAAACAAATAGAGGTACCTAACACAACCTCATCCAAACTCGCTTCTTTTCTTGTGTGAAGCAAAGACATTCTTCAGACCTGGATTTTCCTTACCTCTGCAGGGGTGATTTGCACTAAAAAATACTCCTTACTGTAGACATTTAGAAAGATTAAAGTTCAGACATAATTAAACCAGCATAATTAAAAGAGAAGAATTTTCTTTCCTGACAGCAATCACTGGTATTCCAGACTCCCTCTGTAAGCACAGAGGTGCCCTGAAGCCAAGGCAGCACGATGCCAAACCTTTATTTTGCCCGGTTTGAGCGTCCTGTGCAGAGATGCCCGGGTGCAGCAGCCCTCCAGGGCAGGATTGGTGCTGGTTCCTGCAAGAACTGTCAGGGCACTCATCGCCACGGTGTTTGCTCTTTTGTACCTTCTGCAAGGAGGTGACCGAGTCACCGACGGTAGTGTCAAACCAACTAGACCGCTACTTAAATAGTGTGTACGACAGGTCAGTCTCATCTCATGTAACGCTTTAGGGACAGCCTCCTGTTGTGAGGATGGGAAAAACGTTTGGTTTTCTGGTCTTGAACCCTGAAACCTCATGACAGATCTCCTCATGGCAGAGATGTAAACTTTATGACAACACCTGAGGATTTGTATTGGGTCTGTATGACCTGGCAGAGTGCATGATCTCTAAGCGGATGTTTTCTGAACAATTCAGGACTGCTAAATACTTTCACAGATACGAAGAATACATCCTACTCTTATCTCATTTTTAACACCTCTTTTCTCGGTATGAGGATGGCAAATAATATTCATATGAGATAAACAAGACTGGAACCCCTACAGAAGTATTCCCGAGTCTGATGCAGCATTGTTTGGTGCACAGAGAGGAAGCTTCTCGTGCCTCTTATGTATACACAGCTTCACGTCGTACTCATTATTCAAGACTATGCCCCAGTGATAGGTAATATTTCTCTTTTAGATTATGTCTACTTATACACATTTTAAGAAATCATAGCTTTTTTCAGGAGAACTTTTATTATAACTTCTTTTGAGACAATATCGTTCTAAGATTATTTTAAAAATCCATACGTTGCAACCCGAGTAATAACTATCCCTAAAAAATACATTTAACTGCTTTAATCACTGTTTTCTTACGGTACTTGATTTCAACTCCTTTCAACGACCCAAGGTCAATAATAACCAGGCTAGACTAGTTTCGAGTCTCCATGATAAAAATAGGTAATAAACCGCTACTGGTTAGAGAGGATGTGCTGTGCGCAGGTCAAGCTCGAGGTCCCAGGTAAACATCCCGCCCGTGTCCTGGAGCCGTGTTTCACGCACGCCTCCTCCTCTCGCAGGGTTCTCCTGCTCAGCTCTAAACATCGGGCCACTGCACCCTATCGATCTTCTTTAAATCTCCAGAATAATAAATTTCAAGGCAACACGGCGCAAGCTGACTAAAGCTCTTTAATTACATCACTGCTGAAAGGAAATCATTGATCAACGGCATTATGGGAGAATCAACTGCCCCCCAAACCAGATCAAAGTCAATGAAATGGCTGAGTAGCTGCCCCATTTGGGACTCTTCCCAGATTAGTGCCCATGGACAAGCAAACGAAACTCTGCTAACACATGCTGCTTACTATGGTTTTGAAGCTCTCCCTGGCAGGTGTCATGCTCTAAGCATGGTTTTTGATTACTCTAATTAAATATAATATTAGCAACAGATCTTGATATTGATCCCTAAACCCCCCTTCTAAATAGAAAATTAAAAGCTCTGAGGGAGGGACTTAGAGGCTAACAGGTAGGTTTAATGGTTTTAATCTTACATCAGCTTTCTCTACATTATATTTCTTAGAAGAACTATTGATTTCTTACTACAGCAAACAGAATTTTAATATTTTCCTTCATTAGAGTAACATTAGCTACCTTGTTACCAGCTAAATAAATTAAACACCAAACACCATGAACAGCAGCACACATCCACTTTTTTAACCGAGACTAACAAAAATATTAAACAAGGTTAAATGGATGGTGAAGTTGGGTTTTGATTTTAGACCTGTTTTAATAAAAACAAACTTACCGTGTAGGCATAAGGACATATTTATCTTGATATCAAGTAAAAACCTTCTTTTCATTAGCTAGCTAAAAATGTTTAAATATGCATACCTGCATATAGCATATACTCTCATATGCACATTTCATGTACGTGATAAAGAAAAATGAGAAAATGCTCATGAAATTATAATAAAAGGGCTAAGTATTTTGGATGTTTTTAATTTTTTTTTTTTACATTTACAGTGCAATCGGGATGTTTCTTATTACCAGGATCAATTACACATGAATCATATCATAAATGACTACATAATCCCCCAACTTTGTCCTTTAAAAACTCATTTAGCGTTATTACTTCTCTCTGGCAGGAGTCGGCAGCGCGCTAATAGGCACGCGCTGCCTCCATGCCACATCTCTCCTCATTCATTTCCTATTCCCTCAGGTAGTTCTCCTTGCTAATGCCCAAATGGCATCAACCTGTTGTTTAGCACATCCATGAAAAGGCGAGCCTGCTGGCTAATTTACCAAGGGATTAAAGCCCTGAAACCACTTCAATCTGTTACTCTGTCTCCGTGTAAAAGCCCTGCCCCTGACAGTCAGGCTCCCAAGCCAAAGGGAAAAAAAATAATCTCATTTTAAGAAAGAAAAATTCAAAGTGGGAGACATTTAAAGTAATGCCTGCACATGCCAAATACATCAGGTGCAGTTGCACGTGTTTGCAACCTAAAAGCTGAAAAATCGGGAAATATCCAGTGTTGTGATGGTGCTAAGGGGATTTCTGTGTTTAAATATGCTGATATTGTAGTTGTCAACAAAATCTGACACTTTGATAATGTAAACCATATTACGTCAATTGCAGTGGATATGAAAAGTTCCGCACGACTCTAGTTATTTCATCTGATTTTTTTAAAAATTTGTACACATCTGCGAACACTTTGTGTTTATTTCCATGCCCGTGTCCTGCGGGGACAAAGGGAGAGGGCTGCACCACTATTCCTTTGGCAACAGTCGCTAAAGCCCCATGCCCCGAGGACGTTACAACTGGAAACTGCTATACTGGACACCCTCAGGATTGTTAAGCTAATAAAATTAATAGCATTTGTCAATTTTTGTAGGAGCAGGGCTGTCAGCAAGGGAAGTTGATGCCTGTATGTCTGTAAAACCAGCTCTAAGGTTTCACCTCGGCTTTCTGATGGTGCACTTAAGTAAACATCTGAGGTCAGGATCCAGCCCACGCAGACTCAAAGTCTTTTCCACTTTCTACCCTCACAACTTTAATAAACAACACAGCCATCATTTTTTAACACTTTAAAAAGCAAGTGCAGTGATTCATAACTATTTCATAATTAAAATTTTATGGCAAATAGATACAGCCATCAGTCATCTAGCCTGGTACGTCCAAAAAAAGTGAGATTTCAATTTATAAGCCCATGCAGTATTGTATGAGCTACACTGTATAAAAACACATTTCAAGGGAATTATTGAACTGGGGAAAGCAAAAGTGGTTGGGGTTTTTTTAAATCAAATACAGTGTAGATTATGAATTTGTCTGCACATTGCAGCAGCTCCATACAGTGACTGATGTTTAAAAAGGAAAAGAAATATTATCCTCTTTCTTCTTTCAGTGCTATACTAATAATGTTAGGTAGTATCCCTGGTACTTCCCAATGCCAAGAATACAGATTTTCTGGAATTACAAAATGCCAGACAGAAAAAAAAAAAAAAAAAAAAAGCATGTCAGCGCCACGGGTTTAACAGACAATGAAAGCCTGTAAATTGGTGTTTGTTAAGATATGCATATTCAGAAATATTTAACATAAGAGCATGATACTCTGGAACCCATTTCAGTAAATTTTATTATAGCGACAACACGGAATTCTCTGACTGGCAATGAAAATAGTGGAATTGGTGGCCTAGTATACAAAGACACATTTATGGATTTCCAAAATTTGTACTGAGCATCTTGGTTCTCATGAGCTGTAGAATCCATCATTGATACAGACCTAAAAAGAAATACTGTTCAAAACATGAATCAGGATGATCTTACCTATTTAATACACACAGCCAGCTCATTTTAGTTAGAATGTAGGTGTTTGCAAATCAGTTTTACAGGTACACATTTTCCTCACTTTGTGGGATCTGTAAAACCTGCTCTTTTAGTATAATCCTTCTGTGGTTTCTTTTTCTGACTTTATTCAATAGGACGTTATTTGTTTAGAAATACAATAACCCCAAATATTTGAAATAAATGAATGTTTCTCATACACGTTCTTAAAAGGACTTTTTTCTTAATCTCATAAATATTCCACATCACCTGGGAAATAGCCTTCTGTTGGAACATACCCAGCTATTAAACTAGCTTTGTTCTGCAAAATGTTCTGGTTTAAGATGCAGTGCATGCTACATGGCTTTCCAAGAAATATCTATTTTTAAGATATAAACTGACATCACATTCCACATGTTTCTGCACATACTCTAGTGCCAGATGATAGTAATTCTCTGTAAGAATATTTAGAGATTCCCAACACTCTTTGCAACTATAATACTGGCTGTCAACATTTGAGATTATTATCCACTTTTAAGATGAGAAAATATCTTGTGACTTTCATGGAAAGGTTGGCATAAGTCTTCCAGTGAAAATTTCTACTTGGAAAAAGAATTGGCTTGTTTTTTCACACACACAAAAAAAAAAAAGAAGAAAAAAGAAAAAAAGCTAAACATTAGACTTGCTGCTTCAACAAACTATTATTACATGCTTCACCAGTCCATTAAAGAAAGTAATTTAATCAGTTTGTATTTTCTCAGTAAAATCTCATTCAGAGAAATTTTATTGCCAGCTATCTAAATAGTAAATACTTATTATCCTCTCAAAATGAGTTTTTGCTTGCCAAGGGCAAACCCATTGCTGTTATTGTAGTGCTCTGTCAGAGAAACAAGAAGTTAAAAAGGTTATAAAGATACCATTAACGTCATGGGACTGTCTTGTCAGGACTCAAAAGTGCTTAGTAATTGAGGGTTTTATTCAAAGTGTATTAGCACCCATATAAACGGCACAGCTAATATGATGCTTTAGGCTTTATTTTGTTGCAGCCCTGCATAATCACCTACAAACAGCTGAATACTGTAAATTTATCTGCTGAAGAGCACAGCTCATTTTATCATCTGTTTCTAGGCTGAGTCTTTGAATAAAATGTCAATAACGTACAGCTTAAAGGCACAGACGAGGTGCAGCCAGCCAGGGCCACCAAGCAAGCTCTAATGACAACTAATTGGTGCCAGCGACGCGTCCTCCGCGCGGAAACACCGCGCCGGGAAAGGGCACGCGTGGCGGCTTCATTCAGAAAAGTACATTTCTTGCCAGTAAAAACGCTAGGAGTAACCCTGTTCAATAAGCTTTTCAACAGTCCATCTGTACAGACACACTACAGCAGAAACCTGGAAACAGTACAGCCCAAAAGATAATATTCCTTAATTATCTTGAACATTACGGTAGCACAGCAGAGCCACGGCAGTAGCGTAGGTGGGCAGCAGGAAAGCTCCCCTGCCGCCTGCAGCCCCTCTGTGTGGCTTCAGATCACTCTGCTGCTCGGTCTGATGTGTTTGCTGTCACCCGAATTCGAATTTTGGTGGCAAACTTGATTATAATTTATCTCGAACAAATGCTTGACAAAGACAGAGAACAATAATAGAGGTAAATAAAAATCTCTCTCCTCTGCACTTCCCTTGGTCCACAAATAACTCTAGAGGCTGTAGTAATTCCGTCGCCTGGCCCCCACCTCACCTCAGGTAAATCTGCTTCTCTCAACATACATCTACGTGAACGCGTGGAGAGTCACATTTCTGGACTAGGTTGCAACAAGGTCTACGATAGGGTTTTCAGAATGTGTGTTAATGACTACAGGCATTTTATAAAATACATATATTTAATGCATACATTAAAAATGCATATGTTTAATTTTTAATTTTCATACTTTAAGCATAATTTGTTCGAATAAAGTAACATAATGGAAATTCTGTACTTCAACAATAGCTATGAAAAAAAGATGCTTATTATAATGAAAACCTAAACTGCATGCAAATTGAAAAATGAATGAGAAAGTGGGGGAGAAAAACCCACAAAAACTTTCCAGTTCCAATGTTATCTTTCCTCAAACACTCACAATAGTGCTACTATTGTATCCACAATGTCTGTAACCTTCCCATCTTCAACCAGAAAGCATGGTGCAGAAGAAAAATAAGTTGAGGAGCACATTTGTTTCTAATGTGCCTACTACAGACAAAAAGAAGTGTGTGGGGGATTATGCGATGGTCATATCAACTTAAAGCAGATGTATTGCACGAGCTCAATTTCTAGGCGCTAGAAAAAGCAAGAAAACCAGCACCTCTCCTCTTCTGGCATGCCCTAACATCCAAAACATCGCTCAGCACTGCAGGACACACTCTAAAAGTACATCCTTTCGTGGACTGGGCTCCACCACCTGCCGATCAGAACTGCAAAACGCCCTTTGACTTTTACTTGCGTAAAAGCCCCATCAACAGAAGTATGTATATGGCTACAGCAGGGACAAAAATGTCACCAGGTGTGAACGACTGCCTGTTGAGAAATGCCAGACTGGAATGTGCAACCCAACATTTCAACTCAACATCAAACATCTGGACAAGGTATTTTAAATTGAGACTGGAGACATCATTAAGTACTAAAGGTACTGCTGAAGCAAAGGAGCATGGGCTATTCTCAAGTTCATATTTACAGCTGAAGGAAAAAAGTACATTCCCGTACCGAAACACTTACCAACATTATTGCTGAAATCTAAGTTGGTCAGTCAGAGGTTTACTAGATGTCATCAGTTCCAAGGTTCATTCATAACAATCTCAATTCTTTCCCTGAAGTCTAGAGATTTCCTTTGCCAGGTGTGTAACATTTAAAGACAACTGATTTTCAGGTTTTCTTCAGGAGCAGAGGATGCTACACCATCAGCTTCAGCAGATCTAGTACAACCAGTTTTGAAACATTTGTGATAGATTTTGACAAAAGCAGGAGTTTCAGAGAAGTAGGCAAGAAAAAAAGGAAGCCACATGAAATGGAAGTACTGCAGGATTCCCTACACAGTAAGTAAATAAAGATTCTGGTTAAATTTATGTTTCATGGAAAATAATTTGACTACCACCCACAGGGAATAATTGCAGTTCTATAATATAGCTCAGGACGAACAACTTTATATAATGTAGGATGATGACAGCACGACGTCTTAATAGGATAATTCAACTATTAGAACCTGTTTATTGCAACGTCACTGAACTGACTGTTTGGGAGAAGATTTTACATGCATAGGTGTGCTTCAGTTGATTTTTCTGAGTTTTGTTTATTCTGTTTTGCTTTGAGGGAGGTAAATTATCTACAGGTAACCGTTTCTGAAGATAGGGACAAGGACAGATGTTTCCTCTATGCAAAACATGCTGGGGATCTTCTCTTTAAGAAGCTCTACAGCCCCCCGCATTTGCAAAAGCACCTGAGATGCAACATGTTCCCATGAAATGATGCCTAATTTTGCTCAAGCTGTTACCCTATGAAAAAGAGATCAAACCACTGTAGCTAAATTCCCTCAGACTTCTTCTCTGAGGAGGCTTAAGCCCAGAATTGAAAAATAAAGCTGAACTTTCTGTAGGGTTTAATCAAACTGGGCCAGGCTGGGCACAACAGCTGCAAGGAAGGGGGATTTCTCTCAAAGGCTTCCCAGCCTGTTCTCTGCTCGAGTGAAATTCTTAAAGTGTGAGATCTAGACCGTGTAAAATTAGGTGTACATTAAGACAAACCATTGGTCAGAATACAATATAAAACTGTTAGTGTGGACACTAATTCTTGTTGATCTGCATACTCCAATTTTGCACCCATTTGTCCTGATCAAGTACTCATGTGAGCAGCACCGACCGTTTTCTAAATGTTTGCTCTTCCTCTCTGCCTTTCTCTTACTCTGCTGCTTGTGGTTCCCCTAACCTTTCCCTCCCTCCACGTCTGCCCCTTAATGTAACTTTTAGCTGCTTTGTACTCTTTCACTCTTCCACAGGGTAGTTCCTTTCCCCCCTTAGTTTTACCCACACTTCAGACCAGAAAATCTGAATACAAAGTGTTACTGCAAGTTAGGAATATACAGGAGCCAAAACCAGAGCTGCAGGTGGGTACATCAATGTGAACGAGAAGAACAGAAACAATTTCCAGGATGAAATTCTGCTGCTTATTTCCAAAAAGCAACGGCTCATATTTCATATTTTCACACTAATTAGTAGGAACACTGCTAAGAATACCATTTATAGCACAGCATTTTCATTGAAATAAGCTGCTAGGCAGAGGTTCAACTATTATCAGTTTTCAGTGCAAGTTCTTTCTATTAAAAACCTTGATAACATAAGCAAATATAGACATTGCTGCCTTCCCCCTCTGCTTCAGTGTTGTATAAATACATGACAACATAACTGACACTCTCTTTAATCTCTACTGACTATAGTTAACGACCCTCAGCCTGACCACAGCTCCATTCCTATAGAGCTCTGCACTCGCCTGCTCAGCTCATGTAGGACCAGCTCAGGGTTTCAAGTACTTGTTCTTTTACAATGTAAATGTGAATAACCCTTGCTTCCTAAAGAACTGAGAAATCCATGACGGAGTCTTCCCTTCACGTTTTCTCGCCTTGAGTTGATAGCAATGGAATCACGATTTCATCTTGCTCAAAGAGGCTCACCATTATAAAATCATTAACATTTTTCAGAGAAGACTCTCCAAGGGCTCAAGATCAACAGCATAAAATGCTCAAAACCTTTAAGACAATACTCTGATTAAATTGTTTCACTGGGTATTTTAACAACATAAAGGGATACATGATGGCTTAAACAAAGAACCCTGCCCAGAAATCTTAAATAATAAATTACACTGTAGCCATAGAGAAGAGCAATAGAAATGGAATTAAAGGGAGGATCTGATATAAAAGCATACCATTTGATTGTTCACATTAGCTGTGTTTTGAAATGCTACTTTTTTTTTTTCTTGCTAGGGTAATCAATACAAGTGATATGGCAAAGGACACAAGTTTTCATTACTCTTACCTTTTATTAAAGACACCATTTTGCCCTTTCCCATGTATCACAGTGGAATTCTTTAACAAGCTTGTGGCAACATAGCTGAAATCATTGTCTGCAGATTTAATTCAGCATGAACTTTCCTTGCTTTTGCATATTGATTCGCATTTGGAAGAGTGCTAAACGAAAGTCTAGCTTTTCATTTTAAAAAAGGCTAGAGAAATACGTACGCATCCCTGCGTATACATATATATATATACGGTTTATATCTGCCAATAGACTGTTCAAGTGAAAAATAAACACTATCTCTACCATTTTATCATTTAACTGTTCTTAAAAAGCATGCAGGGTGATGTTTTAACTCACAGCTCAGTCCCTCTCTCCCTTTCACACTCTTTGGTTTAGGATCAAAAGAAGATTGCTGGTGCTTGTTCAGGTCTCCCTACACAGCTAAACACCAGCCAAGGAATTAGGAGTTTTAAATGCTACAGGCAAATATAGCTCTAGGCAGTTAGTGTAAGTTTATTCATCACATATTTGGGAGATTATTTTTTTTCAATAAACTCTCTGAATGCCCTCCTCAATTGTTATTATGCAAAGCTCTCAGAGTAGAGACCATGTGAGGCGTCTAGCTAGCAGGTACTTTTTTCAAAGGGAAATTACTCATTTGTCTTTAGATAAAATTATTAATACATATAATATACTACTTGAAGTAGCTGAGAGACTGGAGCTGTATTCAGTCTTTGAAACAATTCTTTTGAATGAGTTAAGGAGGATGCTGTTAGAGGGTAAAAGCGTGTTTCATTGCCAGGATGGGCAATGTGCTGACACAGACAAAAAAACATAGCAACCCTCCCACCCTGTTCTAAGTTTGTTCTGGTTCTAATGCCTATTATCAGTTTGGTATGATTAGGCATATTACTGCCTGATTTGGCACTCATGGAAGCAACTTCACTTGTCTAAAGAAAGGGCCATATTATTTCTTCTGCGAAAACAATCTTTATGCCTTTTTTTTCTTTTCTCTACACCTCTGACACATTTTTATATTTTTCTCCAAGTACATTTGCATGCTTTTCCATTTAAAATTAAAACCATAAATAAGTTCTGGTATCTACAGGTAGCAGCATCAAATGAATGCAAGTAGCGTTAGCTGTGAATTGTGAAGAACATAGAGCACGACTTCCCTCCCCCAACCCCCCAATGAAGTAATATAGAACAGTGGCCTAGAAACAAAGAAGTAGAACATCAGATAAAGTTCCTGCTTGTACTGCAAATAGCCAAATGATCCAGAAAGACCATTATCATTTTAAATAGACATACAACATGTATGCTTTTTACACCTCAGGGAAAAAAAAATTGTCTTGGTGAGAAGAGAAAACAATTTTGTTTCCAAAGAGTGCATTTTCATAATGTCACATTTTCAAAAACAACAGTTTCTCAAAATACTGAGAAAGCATGAACTGTTGAATAGATCTGTTTTCCAAGAAATGAAGGGAATACTTGATCTACCCTTTTGTACAGAGCCCGTATTAATTAAATTTTAAAGAGGAAATTTAACAAAAAAAAAAAAAATTGTTTTAGCTACCTAAAACTGAAAAAACCCTCTCAAAATAATAGTATTTATAGCATTTTAAAAGATAAAGCCATCTTCTTATTACAGAAGTTTATCTTCAAGTCTGCTTTTCAAGAGCATTCTTGTAGACAGAAAATATTGCCATATAAAATCCTGGCAAAATAACCATAGTAAACAAACACTCCCCTCTTTTTTTTAAATACAGATACTAAAATTTCATAAAACAAAGAAGTATGAACAATACAAAGGAAAAACAATAATGCCTATTTTTATAGAAATTCTTACTGGCAGTCTCATAAGTATGAGAATTTCTCTGAAGTCACGCATAAGTTCCTATGAAATGATAGGCAGTCATCCTTACAAGAAGCCTAACACAACTGCACCACTGGGGGGGCGAAATCTTTGCTAAACATCCACCACTATATTTTAAGATTTATTCAGTCGACACCTCATTATCATCTCTAAATCTAATGGGACACGAATGCATTTCATCACAGATGAAAATCTTCAGCGACTGCTAAAATGAAAATCAAAAAATTATTACAATCTAGTAGTTTGGCTTGCAGCATGCATTAATCAGAAATCATAATAAATCCACATGCTTCTTCAGACAGCACATTAGTCAAGCAGTTTTGTATGATAACGACATTGACTAATGGGCTCAGAGTTAGAAGGGTCAATCATAAACTCATCAAATGCTTCATTTAATTTCTTAATTTGGACAAACACAATTTGTTTATGGGAAAGATATCAGGTGTTCTTGAATGAATAATGGCTATGAAACCAAACTCCATTAATCAGCTCTTGATTACAAATGACTCAGAGATTGTTTGTTCTAATTTCATTCATTTGGGTCAACAAAGAAAACATGAGCAAACGAAACCACTTGGAGAAAATGGCACACTTAGTTCTCCATATTTAATAAAGTTGTGATAAATATTCTTTCAATAACTGTAAAACAAGAATTTTATTACCCACATGAAATACTGCTCTTGGTTCAAGTGAAAAAATTAATATAGATGATTTACAAGAAGATCGTGTAGGCACAAAACAAGATCTTCAGGTGCTGGACAACTGTACTCTGAAGTCAGAGTAACGTGCTTGTATTTCAGGTTTTCCTGAAAGGATAAATGTGAAAAGCACAAAAATGGCAGGTTTTGATTTCCACTTGCTGTGAAATATTTCAAGAAAATGATGCAATTTAATATCTTCAACAAGTAGGCAAGTGAGCTTAGCAGAATTGACAGGGAACTACGAGGAAAAAGGGCCCGTGGACCTGTGTATATCAAGATTCACAAATTTGTGCTGTATTTTTCCAGGCTTTAAGATTTTTAAACCCAGCCTGTATTGCTGCATGCCATTAGCATTCAGGAATAATTCTGCACTTTGTTACCGTGCAGAAGAACAACGAAGTTTTTCAAAGTTTGTTCGCGAGACTTGGGGCCGTTTTCAGGAGGAGCCGTCACCAACGCCGTCACGGACACCACGTCCAGTTTGAGCTGCCCGCTGCCCACCACCTTCAGCCTCGCACGCAAGGATGAGCTCAGGCCAGTCCCTGGACCCTTAGGGCTGCACTTGTGTCCTGGTTTGAACCACCGCGTGCAGACCCTTGCAAGCACACCAACTTTCCAGCACCGCTCCTAACTGCACCTCACATCCACTGAGGAGTGGTACGAGAGGAGGATTTTCTCTGACGACCAGTACGGGGAGATGCAGATTCCAAAACCCGAAAGACCATCTCTTGGTGGAGATGCCTTCGTGTTCCTCTGCTCCATGACAGAATGGGCTGCGCTGTACAGCATCAATATTAACTCCAGCAATATCTGGCTCTGAAACTTAGGGCATTTTGTGCAGTAGCAATGACAGAAACAGAAATACCTATCCTTGATTAAAAGTCTGCCTTCTTCTGTGAGCATACACTTGAATACAATAATGATAGTTAATTCTATATCTGCAGTTCAGGTACCTTTGCTTCACACGCAGTAACGCGTATTTCCGGACAACCCTGAAGTTCTCTCCCAGTTGAAAAATAACAGCAGATAGGGCACCGATTACTAATTACATTTCTAATCTCAGTCTGGAGCTCAGGAGGAAATAAGGATGACACGGTCACACATGAGACCAAGTTCTGGCACACGGGCTTCATTCTTGCTCCGTCACAGACTACCCCTGACTGTTGGCAAGTCATTGAAACTCCCTGAAACCTTTGCTCTACCTCAAAAGGGCACTGTGATCTAAAATCCACTGATAGACAGGGAGTATTTATCTATTAAATTACAGGTGCCTCGGCAATGCCTACCAGCTGGAGCATGAGCAAGGTCTCCTATAGTGACCTCTGCACTCGAAAACTTGCAGCATGCACCATCACGGCAGTGAGAAGGAGCAAGGACATTTTCTTTCTTTTCCACTTACTTCTCCCTTCAGCAAGCTGAGTGAGACATTCAGGCACGCTCTACATCTGGAAATTAGACGGAGATGCCCTAAACATTTAAACACGCAATTCATGTCCACCAGCCAGAGCCAGTGCTGCTGAGGGTATCAAGCACTTTAAAGCCCTCTTCTGGGTATCCATGCTATAAAATCCAGCCAAACGCTCTCCAGTTTCACTTGTAGAAAACCTAAACTGAAGGGTGGTAAACATCCAAAGATTTACAAGGTATACTGTCACAGCGTATCTTAGGGGCACACATTCTGGCTAATGCTTTAATGACCACAGACCAAAGCAGGCACCTATACAGAGAAGATGGCATGACAGATCGGGTAAAATACGAGAAATAAATATTTTGCTATTGGTATTAAGACAACATTTCCCAAAAGGCATGCTTAAACAGAAACTAGCCACACAACCACATATGGTTTCCGCAGCCAAAACAGGATATAATTAAATTACTGGGCAAAGTTGCTAAATATGAATTGATATAAAACTTAAGCTAACTGAAAAATTGTCTTTGACTTAAGATCAATAGCAGGACTGAAAGATTCATCTGCACATAATTAGCACACATATTTGCATCAAAATCATGTATACCATATGCTACAATATTACTGAAAACCCATTAGTTATAATGTAAACCTGAGATACTTTTGTTTCTCCATAGCACGAAAAACAGGTCTCAGATAAAAAAATCTAAGAAAAAAAAAATTCTAAAAGCTTCAGAATAATTTCTAAAGGCAATAAATGTTCATTAACTAATAAAGTTACTGTAAAGTCTACTTATAGGCTCTCTTTTACATTATGGCATCCCCACATTAGCAACTACTGATTGGCTTCTTAAAATAGAAAAAAATATACATTCTACAAAAATGGTTCAAAGCATTATTTATTTTTAATCTCTTGTAAGAGCCTAAAAGAGGTTCATGAAGTGAATGGCTTTTAGACACCAATACAATGGTATTACAAATTGCAAAAGTGAATTATTCTGTTTCAAACACATTTTATTCTCCACCCAAATTCATTTAATTAAAATTCTGCATTTTTTCAGCAATCATGAAAATGAAGTTGAATTAATTATTGAAGTAATTATTGATTAATCAAGTGTTTACTTTGCTCACCAATGACACAAAACAGCTGCACTTCAAAATCACATACTCTGTAAGGACAAGACCATTAATATGTTAAAAAAGTAATTACTTGGAGTAATGACTCTTTTTTATATAGTTGTCGCTTTGCATGCAGAAAGTACTATTTTTTTAGTACTCTAATGAGATTATGTAGCTTTGCCAACAAATTAGGAGCAAGTAATGTATGAAGAAATGTATTTAACTTCCAGCTGTATAAGCACTTGTGCATGGCTATGGAGCTCATTGGTGTAGACGATCCAGATGAGTTCAACTACTTTCTGCATCTTTCTGAAATTCAGTCTTAAAATACCTGCAATTCTCATAAAACACACAATATAAAAATTAGCTACCATAAATTTATTCCAATATACATTTTCTTAGTTTTTTTTTTAATAATTTAATTCTTATATCGCTCAGAGTCTGTTCAAAAGTGTTCTTTCTGCCGATGTCATCAACTAAATGGTTTTTGACACAGAAATCTGCTGAGTAGGAATCAGCAGTTGACCTAGAAACTGGGTTCACTAACTCCATAATTAGATGAGTTTCCTAAATTAGCTAGTTTTCAAGAATAGGATGAAATCTTCCACCTTCAAATATGTACCTACAGCAGAAGGATACACTATGAAAATCTTGGGAAATCTAAGATTTCCCAAGCTGAGGATGTGCATCTGCCACAGTGATACTGTCTGAGCAGAACTGAGCAGATGAAAACAAAAAAATTAAGCATTTCACCAAGAGTTGTGAACTAATCTGTAGAGTACAGGGACAGGATTATAGATGGAAGAATAAATGTTCAGATCCTTATGGAAAGGATGAGCTCACTGAAAGCCCTGAAGTTCAGAGAAGGTCACCCTTTTCTGGAGCTATGGAAAGCCACACAACCTTTTACTCCACAACTCAAGACAGACAGAGCATTCAGTACGTCAGATGGCAGCAGAGAGAAATCGGACTGCACAGCCTACTTGGATGATTTGGGAGACATTTCAGAAGTGTAATTCCAGCTCACTTACGTTTGAAAGAACCGAGACAGGGAACAATAACAAACTTCACAGACTGGTGCAAACTCACTACAAATCAAAATTCCCACCAGGGTTTGCAGTTTTATAGATGCTGAAAGAACCACCACCCTTCCTCTTCTTACAGCGAGATATCTTCTATGAATTCTTCAGACATCAAACGCTTTGTTACGAAATAACCATAAAGCTTAATTATCAAAATAGAGACCAGGACCATTCATCAATTTTTTCAAACTGTAGTCTTTCATTAGTCTATATATTATGCAAATCATATTCTTGAAAATTAAATCTTCTATTCATGTCTAGACTCCTGGAATATAAGGAAAAAAAAAAATCAAGACCATTTTCTCTACTAAAGAACACCTGTATTTGTTGTGATCTCGCTAGTACAAAGCTTAAAAAAACTAGAACGAGGCTGGGTAAAAAAAGTCTGCGAATGGGAAATTCAGGTATGTAAACATACTAACGAGCACACAAAATTCTTGGGAAAAGATGCAGAATTTTTGGATTAATTTTAGTGGATGAAACTGCAGTTTTATTTATAGTGATCCTGTAGAAGGAAGAGCCTAAAAAGACACTCAGAAGACTTTTGGATTGCCTTAAGCACCTGATGCCCTCTCCAAAATCTGGATGCAACAGAAATCAAGGTTCTTGCCTGCCTACGAGAAGCTGGATTTAAGATCGTGTTAAACACTTCCAAGCAATAATTTGTGACTATAACAACAAGATGATAACTTTTTGTTGTTGTTGTTGAACAATGTCCAAAGGAATTCCATGGCATCAGCTATTTTTAGGAACTCCAGGAAAGAAGAAAAAAAAAAAAGAAATAATTCACTGTAGAACAAATTGTTGAAAATACGTATTCACTGAAGAAGAATAAAATGCCCTATGAACTTCTGTGTGAAGTTCTTCCTTAAGTTTCTGCATGATCTTCTGGCAGAAAAGTACTTCTGAGGGACTTCAGTTTCACTTGGGGGGTTAATGGAGCGACACAAAAGAAAGTAAAACAGTTAATGAAATCCACAGATGTGGTTTCTTCCGTTTATCTCCAATAATGAACCAAGAGAAGTGGGGGGAATATTCAGACCTCCTACCAAAGCCTCTACTGGTTGGCTCTAAGTGTTTGGGCAGACAGACAAAATAAGACATTAGGCTGATGAACATAATTCAGATTTGGTACTTTGGGTACCAATAAACAGCGTGTTCAGTCTCTCTTTCAGACCAGTGGGAGAAAACATCACCCAGGTCAGATACAGCTGGATAAAAGCAATAAACTGTTGTTACTCAGTCATTCAAGAGTAGTCATAAAAGTAGGAATCCAAGGAACTTGATCGTTATCTCTTTGCATCCTAATTGGTATGCGTGAAAGGATCACCATGTATGCCTGCATGTCAGTTAGAGAGGCTGCAGATGGGAGGAATCTAACTCGTTGCATTAGTTTTTTGCAATTCACAAATGCAAGACACTACTGTTTCACACATTTATTTATTTCCTATATTAACCAATGACAAATAACCTCTCTGTTTAGTACAAACGACATTTAACCAAAGCGTTAGTCACTACTGCCAGCCCAAATCTTGATCAGTGCCTATCGTGGTTTAACCCCAGCCAGCAACTAAGCACCACGCAGCCGCTCACTCACTTCCCCCCTCCCCACCCAGTGGGGTGGGGGAGAGAATCGGAAGGAAAAAGGTAAAACTCGTGGGTTGAGATAAGACCAGTTTAATAAAACAGAAAGGAAGAAACTAATAATGATAATAATAACAATAATAGAATGACAATAATAATAATAAAAGGATTGGAATATACAAACCAAGTGATGCACAATGCAATTGCTCACCACTCGCAGACCGATGCCCAGTTAGTTCCCAAGTGGCAATCTCTCCCAGCCCCACTCCCCCCAGTTTATATACTGGGCATGACGTCACATGGTATGGAATACCCCTTTGGCCAGTTTGGGTCAGCTGTCCCGGCTGTCCCCCCTCCCAACTTCTCGTGCCCCTCCAGCCTTCTTGCTGGCTGGGCATCAGAAGCTGAAAACTCCTTGGCTTGGTACAAACACTACTTCGCTACAACTGAAACCATCAGTGTTTTATCAACATTCTTCTCATCCTAAAGCCAAAACACAACACTATACCAGCTACTAAGAAGAAAATTAACTCTGTCCCAGCCAAAACCAGGACAGTGCCAAACACTACACCTGTGTCTGTGGTTGCCCATCCCTGTACCAGTCAATTCTTAATGCTAACATGTGCAAATAAATAGATAATTACCTTAGTATTTGAAAAAAGCTATCATTGAGGGTGTATTGCGATAGCTATGCCTCACATCCACATTTTCAGAACAACTGTTTTATCTTTTCTCCACCCACCTTCCCCTTCATTTCTCTCTCAAGTTGTCAGTCTCATTCTCAAGTTTTCTGTATCACTTGCTCACATGAGGAATAGAGAGGCAAAACAGCAAAACCTTCTACTCCTGACCAAACCTCAGGCATAAAGTGAAGATACAAAACAGGAAGAGTATTGCAACGACAAAGGCATTAAGCAAGAAAAATCATAAATGGCAATTTCTTGGGGCTACAAACAATTAATGCTTGTAGTTGAAACCACAGCAGCAATGGGAATGACAGTTTCTCCTCAATTTATTTCTGAAAACATGAAAAAATTTCTGGCCTCTTCAGGACAACCTTGCAAAGTGAGTTTCATGAAGTCCAACCTAAAACTTCTCTTAATCCACTTCTTTTTTTTGTTTTGTTTGTAATGTTTTAACAGCTTGTCATCAGTATAAGAGCATGATACAAATTTAATCTTCAATAATTACTACATGCTGTTTTGTAGCCTGCATTATAACAACCCCCAAGGTCCTGATCCTGTGCTTGAAAGCCTTCTCAGAGCAAGGGAGCAGGAGGTTGTCAACCACAAACGCTTGCTGGCAGCAGCACAAGTGACCAAGTTACCTGCCGTGGGATGGGGCCAAGCTATTTAAAAGATGCAGCAATTAGATGCAGCTCTTTGCATCCTCTGCCCAGGTCCCTGGGCTCCCTCTGCGCTGGAGTCCGGGGAGGACGTCCCACCCGAACCCTGGGGTGCTCAGGCATCGCGCTTGCCCGCGCCCACATACACGTACCCAGGTCTTGCTTGTTTGGTGGTGTTTGCATCAGGAACAGATTCTTACCCATTCAAATTCTCCTTAGCTTGGGGTTCAAGAAATGCTGCACAAAACACTTTTAAAAACATTTTTAGCGCCTACATCCGTGTTGTCATATAGAGAAAAGGTAATTCAATAAGACATCTTTGCTCACAGAACTGAGATTTTTATATAAATGAAGTAAAATTCAATTATCCAAAGTGTCAATAGACACTACTCAAAACAACTGTTTGAAATTGATAGAAGTAAGGATTTTATATTAAATCAAACTGAGCATACCCACATAGTAAGTATATTAATCTCTTTTTCAATATTCAGCAACTTTTAAGCTTGTTATAAGTTCAATTTCTTACAATTTCTGGGGAAAGCATTATTTTAAAAGCTATTTTTAAATTCCCACGAAACAGGTAAAATATTTTACAGATTATTTCATCCTTTCTGCATGTAAACCAACACGTTACCCATCCTTCTAAAATTGTTTGCATAATTAGAAATTCAAACTAAGGCCATCAAGTTTTCAGTGGAAAGAACACAAAGAGCAAAATCAAAAGTAAGAAAACCATAATCAAAATGAGAAATCCATAAACATTTTATAAATTGGGCATTCAAAAATAGGCACCAATAAAAGGAAATTCCTCATACTTGTTGCCACCTGCCTCCCTTACTACTTTGCATAGCTAGAAAAGAGCAAAATAGAGGCCATCCTATTTAACTAAACAGTTTTTATTAAAGTAAAAGAAAAGCAAGAATCTATGAAGTAGCAAGTGATCCTATTAGTTCCACCAGACTAAAATCATACAGTCTACGTATGTGGTCCTTTCAGCCACATCTGTTATGAGCCATTTTGATACCAGAAAGTAGAGAATATTTGACTATCTATTTATGAGGCACCGAGTGCAAATTAGGGTTTTTCTCCCCATGGGTAGATTTGAAAAAATGCAATAGGTATTATAAGACACTTGCATTTTTACAACAGCTAAGGCCAAAAATACTTGCTAGATTCAGTAATTTTCTTTTTAAGGAATACATAATATGTAATAAAGATGCATGGTACAAAATTAAAGGGAGGAATTTGATAGTATAATCCAAAGATAATGAGTTAAATATCCAATACCCAGAATTGCTGCCAAACAGATCTGATAAATTTTAAATGCTTATGATTTGTATTCATCAATTTTTACCGCATATTGCTAATGTCATATTAGCGTGTCAGTTCTAAAGTTTCCTTTAAATAAACTCTGTCAAGAATTCTTTGCACAAAAATGCTCTATTCTTGAATGCTCTTTCAGCCATAGATTGAAATGCAGATTCCAAAAATAGATCAGTCACTTATTTCAACTCTAGACCTTTGAAAATCCAGATCAATTGCCTTTTGTCATCGTCTTTATAAGGAGAGTAAGAAATTTCTGCTTATCATCAGAGAAAAACATTCAGACTACTTTGGTAAAGGCAGCAATATTGATAGTTTGAAACGTCCACATGCTATTTCATATCACTACATTTACAGTTTGGAATATTCATCCTTTTTTAATCTTTATGAGAAAACACGGGCGCCGTACAACAATTTACGGCACAAATTAACCAGCTTTAGAGTTCTGAGGTATTCTGTCAAGCTTATGGCTTCTAGCAAGGCAGGATTTGAAGCAGAGCGAACTTTTTCCTTAAAATTAGCGATAGGAGCGCGCAAACGTTTAACACAAAACCCCGGCTCAAATCTTCTGTGCTTCTCCGTCTTTCGGTAATGAAGTCTGGGAAAGAAATCACAGACACCCAAGTGGTTTGGCAACTGTAAGTGACAGAAGCTCAGCTAAATCCTCTGTTTACACTGGGGATTAGCCGGGTAGATTGTGCGCCACAAACTGAGCTGTCGATGGTCAAGGGAACCTGCTCCCTGTCAGCCCGTGGGGCAGCGGCACAAAGCCCGGTCCTGGTAGGAAGTGACCCATAAACGTATCCCTACGAAGGATTTACACAAAGCCAGTCTGCCTCATAGAAACTCCATATGACCATTAACTGGCCTGCAAGGCCTGCCAGGAGGCCTAATTACAGGTCTACAGAGCCCAATAACAAAAGCTGAAGAGCTTTAGCCCAGGGATGATCTGCTTTATACTGACTTGAGAGAGTCCATATAGAGTGACAAAAAGAAAGAGGTTTAGCTTTAAAATTCTCCCAAGAGACAAAGCATTGTAGCTAAGTCTGGAAGGCCCACATGCAACATACTTCAGATAGGCTTAAACATACCACCCTCTCAAAATTAACATTCAACTATTGCCTGCTTAACATCTGCTCAAACATGGCAAGTTGCTGTGATATTGTTAGAGGATGCTAAAAAGGCTTTCTTGTATCTCAATATTAAGAAGGAAATAAAGTCGTGCAAATATAAATTTATAGCTGAGACCAACAACTTCTACTGAATGACAGTTTTTATAAATCAGACATAGTTGCCTTAAAAATTGAAGTGGATGCTTCAGTATCTTCAAGTATTGCCCTGCTTAATGAGAACAAAGATGCTGATATTAATCTACACAACAAAGAAAAAAATTATTTCACAAAGTGCATAGCAAAGTTGGCATGAATGAAGGACTTGGAGTCAAAACTTCTTGACAGTGCTATACCACCTGAATATAAACATGGCCATCTTCCCCTCCTCCCCTCACAAATACAGGTGAATATTTTTTATTTTACCAGTTCTCCCACAATGAGAGACCAGAAGTCACAATTCCCATCCCCAAAATGCACCAGAAAAAAAAAAAAAAAAAATCCAATTAAAGAGAGTCTGGTTTACTATTTGCTATCTTTTGTCTTTCAGAGAAATTGGCTGTTATTCCCTAAATTAATATCTAAGTAAAAGCAGATTTTCCCAAGATGCTAAATATCTACAATTCCTGCTGAGGCTGATCAGTTGGCCATTGGACCTACCTTCCCTAAAATCAAGCATGTCTGGTGATGAAGCAAGCAGCAAAGAGCGAGGGGAACACAATGATGTGTAATTAACTTTTTAAAACTATGGTCATTGTACTAGAACAGGACTTGGAAAAGTTGACATACTGAAAGCACTTTCAAACCTATACTCTGTAAATCCATAACATAACTAGTGCATTTCAATATACCACTTTCTCTTGCTTTAAAAAGCCACAGGGATAAAGCCACATAATTTCCATGTCAATAGGTTGACATGAAGCAAAAAAAAAAAAAAAAAAAAAAAGAGACACACACACACCAACACCTTCAGATTGAGAAGACAACTCTAACATGTAAATATTTCACTGAAACATCAGAAGAGTAAAGCAAAACAAGGACTGTCTAAACCTTTTTGTACCTTAATTCTTTTGGAAATCACACCCCTTATAAAGTGCCTCTTGTCTGTAGCGAATGTGGTACTTGGCATGAAAGCAGGGTTAGCTGTTTTACTAGCCTAAAGCACATGAACAGAGTGCAGCCAGCTTTTGGACTGACGTTTCCTATGCTTGGAGAAAGGTTGGGAATTCCTGCTTTTAAATTTGAACAAAATATCCTCAGACATTCTGCTCTCTGATAAAGCAACAGCCCAAATGCCTTCTCTTAAAAAATATGTGTGTATATTGCATACAAATATGTATTTGTTCCTGTGCCCAATCTGAAGAAAGCACCTGAACTTAAGCCCTGATATCAAATAGTTTTCCCTCAATTCTATATATGTTCCAGGTACTGAGAGAAGTTTCAAATGAAACGGTTATCAATGATAAAGAATTTCTCCCGAACATGACTTTTCATATTCACACACAGGCTGGAGGAGAGCGCAGGCAGCGTAGACGGGGCAGTATTCCCAGCAGAGTGCCAGTTAACCTGCCACCGTTCCTGCGCTATGTTTAATTAGTCAATATAAGTCATTAAAGCTACATTCTATTACCATTTCCAGCACAGACAAATGTGATAAAAATTAACTTCTCCACTTCAGCCGGGACTTGTTGCAAAGTTGTATCATTACTTACAGGCAATTTCTTTTCTCAAATTGAATGTCCAATAGCACACACACTCAATTTTTCCACACATACACAACAAACTTACATCCCAGTCTCGCTTCCCTTTTTCAACAGAATGCTTTAATCTACAGTAGCAGCACTGACAAAAGATATACATCGGAATTTAGACCATTTGATAGGGCTAAACAAAAGGGAAATATAGAGAGTAAAATAAAGAAAATAAATTAAAAATATCATGAGGCTATGGCGAATAGCAGATTATAAACTCAAGTAGGAGATAAATGTACTGCTGGGAAAGGCCGTAAGCAAACTTCAAAACCCACTGTCAGCTTCAATTTAAAGTCAGACTGCTCTTACAAAAACCACTGGTATTTTATAGACAAACTAGCTTCGGTTTATGCACATAAATGTTTGTCCCCTTACACAGTTAGGTACCATTTGCTATATTTGCATTATGTTTATCCAAAGGCATTTCCAGTATATTAAGAACCAAAAAATTTCCTAAGTAAGAAAAGTAAATTTTCTCTAGGTTAAGTCTTTCAAGGTATAGTAAGATATGGTAAGCTTCCGAATGAAATGAGCAAATATATTTGAATACAAACAATATAAGAAAATGTTAGATTATCATGGGAGATGGGATATTAATGGCATGGAAATGTCAGGGAAAGGGGAATGGAAATGCCAACACAAGAGCATGTCAATAGAGATGAACGACAAAGGGACCTTCCCACACACCTCACCAACACTTGTTGGCAATTTTGAGCCATTGCAGAAGGTAAGACTGTTTTGTTTGTCCAAACCATAGAGGAGTACAGTGTCATTAACAACCATTAAAATGTAGATAATACGTTCTGAATAAAGCACAGCTCTTCCCCCCCCACTTAGTGGGACTGGAGCAATTCCTATAATGTGTACAGCCAGATACTCTACAAGTTAATTCACAAGTTTGAGGTGGATACTGTATCGAGCGCTACATAGGCAAACAGCTTTGTTCATCACTACGAAAGTACAGATTTAAATTTACATTATATTCCATTATATCATACAGCATCATGCTACAACAGCAACAACAATTAACCTGTTGATTGTGAACTCCTTGAAAAGCTGCTCAGTAACAGTCTAACATAGATGTCTTTTCATTTTTTTAAACTTAAAGGTGAAAAAAGTGCTGATTTTGCGATAAGTAAACACACAAGAAGATATCAAAACACCATTATTAACATTTCCAACACTCCTCTCACACCAATTTAATAAAAATTCAATTTAATTGACTGAATACAGGACTGGGGGAAGAAAGTGGGGGGATGATCTCATAAATGCCTGAGACTACTAAGACTTAAATAAAGCCAGGAAAGAACTTCTTTCTGTATTTTGGATGTAAGAGAAACAGATTAACTCTCTGGAGTTATTTATGAACAGCTTGCAGCTTCAATCTAAGTTTCAGACTTCAATTGTGAATATCTGAATTTAACAATGTCATAGACCTCTTATATGTTTTTGGAAATTTTTGGGACCCAGGTCATGATGATATACAACCCATAGATATCTTTTATACATTTCCCAGGTGTTAAATTAAAAAATGAGGTGTGATAGATGTGAGTAGTATACACAAATTGTGCTTTTTTAGGTCAGTCCTGTCACATCTATTTTATAATTATATGCTTCAAAGATTTATTAAAAGTTATGGAGAACAATGAATGCATTTGAAGCTATACAATACAAAAGGCTAGGTGCATTTTTGAAAAAAAAAATCAGCAATGTGAAAAGATGGGTATTCCTTAAAACAGAAGGTTTCCGTAAGGGGAAAAAGTAAAAAATGGTGTTTCTTGGAAATTGCTGTTTTTAAGTTAAAAATACATATATGAGAGATGAAAGCTGAACTAAAGACAAATATGTATTTATCACAACGTGTATGAGGCATAGAAAGCTATCCTTTTTGCGTGACAAACTGACAGAGTTTTAATGGGAAAATTAAAATAAGATACAGAAATTAATTAGGATTACAAACCTCAACACAGACTACCACTTCAGAGCATTAAATCATTATTTTAATAATCTGAAGACAAATGCAAGTACCTAAGGAACATCCACTAATGTTCTATAAAAGGATCATTATTAATTTATAAATTTATTATTATTACCACAACCCTACTGCAGTGGAAGGTTCTCGAGTAATGTTTTCACAATCTTAGTGCAAGTGCATCAAAACGCACGCAGCTCTTGTAAATAACTGTTCGGAGAGCGGGTGAAGAGAGGACGCAAACCCCTCCATCGAACCCAGCAAGGAGCAAAACGGACCTTGGTCTGAGTTACACCACAGGTCGAATCCACAGCAACTTCCACAGGGGAAAACCTGGGAAGCGCGTGTCAAAGCTGCGTACTGAACACTATTAGATTAGCAAAAATAAACCAGAGAAGTGGAACTCCTGCCCATCTGGGAACAGCCATGTCTCTGAGCTTTAACATGGGCTTCAATACAACACTGGCAAAAAAGGCAGGATGAAAGGAATGATCTTCTCAGCTGTGGTATAATAGGACAACAATTTCTTTAAAGTTTTAGACCTTCCATCAAACTACAGGATTTCTCCAATTTTTATTTAAATTATAGTTAATTAATCCAAAATTAAAAATAGTTACCCAGATATGCCTCTTGCCTTCCTTCTTACTAGTGCCAGACTAAATCGGAATGTTTCTCTCTGTAGAGAACTAATATGTAGCTCAGCCTCTTGATTTGAGCCTTTTGGAAAGCTTGCTACATATTTCAGCTACAACTTCAAATAAATAAATATAGATATATACATGCACTAATTCAGTTCAGTGCTAAAAAATAAAGAAACAAAAGCAAATTTTTGAGAGTAAAGTCTCAGCAGCAGCAGCAATAAGTCTGAATGCTGGTTCTCAACAGCAAAAAAAAATTACTTTTTTTATCTCCTTACAGGGATTTACAAAGTGCCAATGATGCTGCACACCAGTTTCATCTTAACCAGAAATTGAAGTGAGCTATGGAGAAAGAGACTTAGCATTTGCCAAACAGAAAAGGATAAAATTACTATCTAATATTACAGAAGTTAAATATAAGAAGAATATAATTTTACTTATAATAGCAACACTTACCAGCTGCCTCAAGAACCAGCTGTAATCTTGCTTTGGCCTGTTCAGCAGGAGTCTGAAAAGAGAGGATTTATAAATCTTCATAACTGTTTGCACATTCGACACGCAAGATCCCCCATTACCAACCACGGCACTGCCACCACCAACGGGGAGCTCTCTCCTCCGCCAGAGACTCAGTCCTCCACGCCATCCAAAGAAACTTCCAGACTGAAACTACTACTCTCATATTTCAGTTAGAAACTACCAGGTAAATTTTCAGAAAATACCGTCCCATTTAGGTAGCGCTGTGGCACCCTGACCAGCCTGAGCACCCACCGCCACGGCCAGGCTGAAGCCCACCTCCAGCTCCTGCCCGAGTCCTCCAACAGCAAATCCGTCCCAGCTCCTTGGTGACCCCATTACACAAAAATATGTGGCTACATAAGCATGCTCCAAATCTGGTTTTAATATGATTAATATGGTGAGCTTTTCACACTTCTTCTGTTATCTGTTTTGATTTTTTCCTCTCCTTAAGGTATTTCTTCACATCTGTTGGGTTGAGGAACATATTGTTGGCTGTGTACCCACTATGCTAATTATTCCAAGTGATGTTTTACTGTGTCCAATGTGCTTGCCATCCCTCTAATTTTGAAGCCACTCAAATGTTTTCACAGTTAAATTTATACACAAACCACATTTGTCACGGAGTTCAGAAGTTGATTATTTCTGTAAGCATCTGAAAAGTTTGGGAGGTTTCTGCTCTGCACTAAAAACAAAACATGATGGAAATTTTTGGTGTCATTGTTCAGCTTTGAAAACTCTTCTAGGCAGATATTGCTACTAAAACATTTCTTCTGATAACCAGTCTAAGTGTACTCCCTTCCAGTTTCACCCCATTAGCCATACAAATGTTAAGCAAGGTAATCGGGCAAAGCTCTTCGCTATGAATGTCCCAACCGATGATGCTCTGTGGGGCAAGAGAATTTGCTTTTCTCAAAATCTCTCTCAACCAGAGACATCTCAGATTGCATTGTGCTTGAACACAGACTTTTACAGCAGGACTGATATCGTGTTACTGTAAAATATAATCTGTATAAAATGGCCTCCTTCTACGATTCATAAAAACCCCACTTTCTGATTTTTATGGGTTTATTTCTTTTTATTTATTTATTAACACTTTGTTTTACGTTATGTCTGTACCTATTAAGAGAGGCTAACTGATGACAAAGAACAATTCAATTTCTACTACAAGAATTTACAGACTGCTCCATTCATTAGCATGCAATATGAAAGACGTTACGTTAATCCGCAGACTGAAAAAGGAAATTTAAATGAAGATCCAGATTTTAGTTGTACAAAGGTCTAATATTTTTAGTTTAGAATTTTGCTAGCTGTCTGCACAAACCCAAAATTATTGGGCAAAATTTATTGTTATAACTACTATACCAATGCTACCATTAGAGTTGACCACTAATCTTGGTGGCAGCAAGAAAAATCTTGAAATTTATTGTAAAAATATCTTCAAATTTCTTCCTCTTGCAAAGAACTAATTATTACAATATGTTTTGGCATATTAAATACATCACTAGAAGAAAGAAAGGAGAGGAAGAAAAAGATCTGCTTTCCATCCAGAACAAACTTGCCCAACTTACTAAGTTTCAGAAAAGCCGTACTTGGGTTTGCGGTTTTTCCATTCCTATGACAACTTTAGATTTAAAAAAAAAAAATCACCAGGGTTACTTCAGTATGGCAAAATACTGCAGTGCAATTTAGCAGAGAAGGAAAAGTGTTTGGTCTAAAATACTACCTGCGCTCATGTCTTCACATGAACAGTGCAAGTCTTTGTGCAACCCCACCCATCGGTTGGGTTCTGGCATCCAGTAACGCTTACATTACATTAAATCAGTTTCCTATATTCGTCTTGTCCATTCTGTAACAAAGTGTTTGATTGACTTTAATGATCCACCACCCTCAGCATGAAGGGCACAGCACTGCCTGGGCCAAAGTGCATCCCCACAGCCTCAGCGGTTTGCTCGAGCATCCCCCCAGGCTGCGACTCGCTCCTATGGGCTGCCCAACACGGGCAGCAGCACGAGCCGACGCATTTCCAAAGCGGCTTTTTTCTGTAAGACTGGAGTGTGTCTCAAATGCTGTGGGACTGGTTGTGTTAAGAGATGCAGTTTTTCTATTCTTAAAGCAGTTATCCAGTTAGATACTTAACAAAAAATACACAGATCTCTCAAATGAAAGGATCTCTTCTTTTTGACAGCGAAACAGTCTGTTTAGTGCTATAGGCCGGAGAAAGAGATGTTTCACTGACAGTTATTACCGTATTCAGAGCCCACAGTGGCAACATCTAACACCACCACACCAACAATAATTCCCTGAAAGAGCAAATATTAAACCAGGCTCCAGACGGAGGAGAAGGGAAAGCAGCGAGCAGCGGTACAGGTGATGCCTTCCAGCACTAAACATGAAGCTCCACCAATGCTGACACAACCGCTCCCCCCTGCTCTGAAATGCTCCACACAGCTCAAAATGCTCTTTTCCCACTCCTCTCATGCAGGTATGAATGCGTCTTGTCGGTCTAAGGTAGGCTACACTAAAATTCTTCTTTTACTTAGCAATATCCCATTGGAAACTGCACGCGCCATTGCTTTGCAGGCATCTTCCCCTTTGCCCTGACCGCAGCCCTAGCGCTAACTGATACTCAATTGCTTCGTGGACGTTGGTATACCCACAGGAGAATTTCGTATAGATGCCTTTCTATTATCAATCGATATGCCCTGAACAACGAATGGATAAAGGGTTCTTAAATAAAGGTTACTAGCTGGGCTCCAGAAAACATTTGCCCAACTGGTGGATGAGGCCAATGCTCTGAGAAAATGGACAAAGATTAATTCTTCTGAAAATCACAATTAGACCCCCAAACAAGCCGTTAGCAATGTGTGAGAAAGACTGACTACTGGAGGTTAGTATTGATTTAGAAAACCATTAAGTGACAAACTTCAGAAAGACCCTCAGGAAACTTAAAAATGGTGAAATGATTGGAGTAGGAAACATTATCAGAGTGATGTCGAGCACAAGTTGCAAAATGAACCCTCATACTTTACTTACGGTCACACAACACAGAAGGAAAAGAATTCAAAACAGCGTAAAAAAAAAAAAAAGTACCAAGGATTTATAGAAACAGCTGATGAAGGTGACCACTACCTGTAAAAGCAGGAAAGGAATTCCCTAACAGGTACATCGTAAAATGACACGAGGTGTGTCAAGCATCCCTAACAGCAAATTTTACATACAGCAAAAAGTGTGTCGTAACACACTGGAATTATGCTTTAGAAAACCATGGTACTCTATAGGATACCATAAAACAGAAATATCCATGTGATTAGTAATTGTTATTAATATGTCAAGCAAAAATTTGATTATATGTATTCAATTTTTAAAGCAAGCTTTTTTAGGAAGATGTGGCACATCCTTCTTAACTTGTATTTCTTCACAGTATGTCTGCTGTATTACATTGCCACTGCTTTCATAAATAGTATATATTTAATAAAACTGCACTAAAACCAGTGTCTCATAACTTTAAATTTGGTGCTTATTATGTAAAAAACCACACACAAGTTGCTTGCCACTAGCAGCTACAGGAAGCAAGTCATGTGCTTGATGGGCAGCTTCAGACATGCCATCAGTGTCATATTTTGCTTTCAAAATAGTCAACTGCAAGAGAGATTCAGCTTTTAAATTTTACCAAACTAATTAACAGGTTGAAACAAACACTTCAATTCAGCTACTAGATTTTATTTTTCAAAATCCTCCTGCTACTTGTGAGGCATGATAAACATTTTTGACTGAAAAATAATATTAAAGTGAAAATACACTTGAGAACACTGAGGAAAAAATTTGAGGAACACTGAGTTTAAAAAGAGTCCAAACTTCTGTTTGACCTAATGACTGTGAATATTGTTAAGTAGTGCATGTGGCTCTTGTCAGCATTGGAAAACATTACATTATCACAAGATTCAAGCAGTTAATGATGCTGCAGTATTTTGAGTTGCAATGCTCTCTTACCTAATTTTTATGAATAAGGAATTTTCATCTTGAATATGTCACTGGTGTTTATTGTCCGTGCTAAAACTGGACACGTTCAATTCCTCCTATTTGTCACTAATGACATTGGTTGGGTATAATTTAACTACAAGACTTCTCTCTCTTAGAACATCTCTATAAAAGCCTAACAAACCTTAGTGCGATAGTGATCAGTTTTTGTAGGTTTTTTTACACAAATGTTTTATCTTCTCATTTGATAAAGACAAAAATAGCAGTCCTTAAGCCCTCTACATCTCTACCAACAGAGATGAGTGACAGCCCCTAAGTGCCATGCTTCCCAGAGCAAACATGATCGACATTCCTTAGCTGTCTTAGATACACGTGCTGCCTGAAATTATAATTTAATGTTCTACTTGCAAAGAGGATGTAGGATATCAAATTTGTTTAACAAAAATAGTCAAGTTCAAAATTTAAAAGTTTTTCCACTTACTAATAAAACCAGAATTTCCTACAGGCAGTATATTACATTAGAAAACTATGAAGCTATAGATCTCCCAACTTTGCAAGCTAGTTTGCTCATAGCAGTTGAAATGTCTTAATGTTATGTCTCTCCCTGCCCCTGAAGAAAAGGTTTGTGTCCAGGCTTCTTCCTGAAGAAAACTCACGGCCTCATGGCCAAACACCATTGTAACAGTGGCAATAGAGTATGCTCCTGCTCATATTTTAGGGATGATATTAGCACAACCACACATTGCAATTGAAAATAGAATATGAATTGTAGTTGTGCCAAATACAGATTTCCTCAGCAAGATGTTATTTCCTCAGGTTCAAATTGCTCTTGATGCAAATGTATACAGTAAAATTCCAGTTTAAAAAACAAAATCAAAACAATACCCATAGGACTCAGCAAATAAACACTAATTAAGTAACCTTATATATGATTTTGAAAGCTCAAATCCATCTTGCCCTTTTAACTCCAGCCTATCATCAGTTTCCTGGGGACATTTATCTAACCCTTCCCAATGCCTGATGAGCTCAAAAGAAGGTTAAGAAAAAAGTGTAACAAGAAAAAGAAAGAACAAAACATGAGTTTTCTAGTTGTCTGAAGAAACGGCTATCCAAAACTACTGGGAATACTTCCAAAGCGGGTCAGAAACCTAAAGCAAATCTCGTTTGCAGTGAATTCCAGAAAAAGAAAAGTTGGTGAGGCTGAGAGGATAAGAGAAATTCCCCAGCGTTACTGCAACCATGACTCTTCTAGAGGCTTTATCAAGTGATTCTGCTTGTACATTCTTCTCAGGCTTGCTTTTCACTCAAAACCAGAGGAACTGAACAGGGGGGAAAAAAAATAATAATATTGAAGCTAATCAACTCTTCCCACAATTCAGGAAACGCCTGGAAGTGCAGTCTTCTTGCATTTAAACCTGCACATCCTTAATAGTCTGAGACTCTAGATGGCAGCTGGTAGGCAGCTGCGCGCACGGATGGTGGGAAGGGCAGGAGGTGAGGTGAGGTGGTGGTTAGTTGGGATGAAGAGGAGAACTGTGTTGCAGGGATAACGGCAGCGGCCCTCCTGTTAAGCGGATGGAGGGCACACGGATAAAGGAGAGGCTCCGCAGAGCAAAAGGAAAAGCGATCACATTAATGTATTGTCTAAATGATGTCTTCAGTGAAAAAACCACCACATCTCATGAGTCTATTCAACCTCCTCAAATACACTGACACAGTAGCTTGGAAAGACAAGCTGGTGTTGTCATTGACGTGCCAAAAGCTTTGAATTAAAAAGTCCCGCATAAGAAAAGAAAAGAAGTAATCAAGGCACAAAACAAGCCCAGACCACTTCTCACAGGTATTAGGAACCGCTACCTGTTCCACATTAAAATGGAGACTGGTTTTACAGCTGCACTAGGGATCTGGGAAAGACATTGAATGATGGCATTCCATCAAATTTACAGGTAAATACAGGTTTTAGGGGTACAGCAGACTGACAGATTTAACCAGATCAAGTGATAATAGGAGCACAGAACAGGAGAAATTGTAATGCTGATAAATACAGAGTAATGCACATTGGGGAGAACTTCTCATCTACCTTACTGCCTTCTCAAAGAACAGCATCAATTCAGGAAAAAACAGTTTAGCATCGTTGTGGACAGCTAAAAGGAGACCTCAATGTATATCAGTAATGAGAAAAGACAAGGAAGAAATGACAAAAATTAAACAAAGGGGATAGATATGTAATTTCATTTTAATATATTCTGTAAGTCAGTGGCCTGCCGTCACCTGAAGTATTATACATCCCAATTCTAGTAAATCTATCTCAACAGAAAAAGAGCAACAAAGAACCCTAACCCCAGCTATCTTTTAAATGGAGTTTGATCAAATTATGGAAAAGATTATGTGACATGTTTGTTTAGCATAGGGATGGTTGGATTCCTTTTCAGTCATTTATTCCTCATTAGGAGATTAAAAAACATGAAAATTACCAAAGAAACTGAAAATAAAGAACTTATTTGTATTAGAGAATACCTCACAGGACCATACAATATTAAAAAACAAAAAAAAGGGAGATTGAGAACTTGTAATCATCACCTTTTTCTTACATGAGCCAGAGCAAACAATGAATTTGAGCGTGGCAAATTCAAAATTGACAGAGGAACATTTTTTCACATTAAACACAAAAAAATTCCCAGAGAAGAATTCATAATATGACTTAATAACAGAGAATCATAATAAGCATATCTGGCACTATTTGAATTAAACTTCTACATTTTCAGACATAAATCAGCTTAAATGATTGGATGTTAAAACGATATTTACGTCTAAGTCAGTGTTTCTTTGCTGATACGATCAATCAGTAATACACTCTGATATAGGCTATGGTAGGACCAGTGTCCTGACCTAATACAGATCTACCTGTTCTAAAAAGAATGAACGTTTGAGAAACTGTGGTAATGTATAAATTGGGAAAAAGTACCCAGTAAGAGATGGCACTGATTCTGTTCACTTTACAAGCAAGTAAGATTTTTCCCAGATTGCTTCCTGCCCAGAACTATCTTTCTATTATATACCACGAAGAAATGAGAATTTGTCTTTACTACTATCCAGCTGACATATTAGCTGTATGAAAGTGTTCAGCAGCTAAAAATGAAACACACGAAAATTACATTATATTGACACAGCAGTTTTACACTACTACTACTATGGAGGATGAAATTGGGGAAAGAAAAGGGAAAAAAAAAATAAATCTGAGGAATCGTCAGGCTGTTTACAGTCTCCAAGAAGCACAGCAGACAACTATAGATACTAACAAGCAGGAATATTTTTTTATTGCAAAATCCCCAGCATTTTCTTACATTCGATAAATAGCCTGAACAGGAACAGAAAACATTTTAACCCCAAGAAACAGTTCATACTGCATTTGCCAAGAACTTTAGGCTTTTTATGGACCTCCCATCAACACATGCTAGCTATGGTTTAAGGCAAATTACTACAATGTTCCAGTACAGCGTTGAAATAGAATGGAGCGTAACAAAAATGTTGATCTTAAATGTTGTCAGACCTACACAATTATCAAAGCACGATATACATGAATTATAGTGGAGAAAAATCATGTAAAGCATGGAATAATAGTGATATCTGTCCATCAAATACACAGATGCTTTTGGCATTTCCATACAAAAAACAAAGCAGCCAGCATCAGCAACATACTAACTAGGAAAGGGCAATCATTACCCCCCCAAAAATAAAAGAGGAGCCAGAAAAGCCGTTTTTCCCTTTAATGTATGTAAAGGCCACAGAAAAAATATGACAAATGATGAAGTGAGAAGTACAGCTTAACTAGCGACACATACACCCCACTAAAGAGATAATCAAGCGGTATCTGTTTATGGAAGAAGGCTCTCCCAGCCATAGCCAGGAAAATAGCTGTACCTTGACAGAAAGGTCCGGAAAACTTTTCCAAGCTGCACAGACAGCCCTGTTCAGTCCTACTCCTCCTAGACTGCTGATTTATCAGAATTGGGAAGGAAAGATAACAAAAGGCAATGATATGGCCCAATCATTAAAATTCAGAGCCCAGAGAGGAAAGACAAAATTGTTGGCATGACTATAAAGTCACAGCTATAAAGCTGCTAAACAACTTAATGGAACGTTAGAATTTTCTGTTAAAATACAAAAGAGTATTTTGACTACATGCTTTTCATCCAACTGAATTTTCATACAAAATTGAGATCAAAGGGGAAAACACATTATATTGTCCCTAAACATAACAGACACTTTGACATGTGCCGTATCTCGAAAGCATAGGATTCAGAAAAACCTTTTCCTTCTATCATCCAGGACATAAATGGTCATTAAAGCATTTGGATTTGTTAACTTTAATCACAGATTCTTACATACACTCCACTTAACTAGGCTTTTCTTCCGAGAGACAGGGGTTTCCAGAGCATCTTCAGAGAGCCATTATACACAAGGTGGTCAGGAAAAAGTGCATCTTACTTTAGATTATTACCGAATCAAAATTTGAGAAAAAGTAACAATGGCTTACTGGAACAAAATCAAAGGCAGAAGGCAAGGTTTGTGGCAAATAGCCATGTATAGCTCAAACATATGTCAGTGATTTTCATTCGGCATTCAAATCATTTTGCATATTGCTGTAGCAAGTGCTCCTCTAAAGGACCGTAAAACATAATGTAT